>NW_027176950.1:786582-859082 GCF_023349555.1 Cebidichthys violaceus | reverse complement strand
ACTAACAAGAACATGGTGGAACCGACCGTCTCAGGGAAACACTGACAGGAAGTGATGAGAAGAGGCTGCAGCTCACCTCAAACTCTCACTACTGTGACCAGTCTTTGAGCTTTTGTTTGTAGATGAAACACGCAGATCACCACGAACACTTTTATGAAAAGTATCTATTATTTATTAAGCATCGTCGGCTCATCAAATTAGAATTTATTTTTCAACGTGCACAAAACTGAAGTCTAAAATAACCACGAGTCACAGATGTTTGATCACCTTTTGTTGGCCGAGAAGCAGAAACGCGACCTGTTCGGATTAATGTTTACAACCCGCGTTTATTAAATGCATCGGACACATTGAACAGCCGTAGCCTTCTGTCCTTCACTAATCACTCCACAGACTGAATGTTCTGAATGTAGACAGAGAGGAGTCACCAGTCTGCTGTCAGTCCACTTCAAAAACACAGAGGAGTCACAGAGAGTCCTCAACACCGGCTGCAGAGAACAGACAGACTTCTTATTCTCTAGCAGAATGTTACAGGATAGCAGGATGTTTCTCAATATTGCAATAAAAAAAATGATATTCTCACAGAGGTAGAAGATTTTATTCATATTTCCCTCTAGTAAAGCTTAGATACTCCCACTACTTCTACTATGTGTGTAAAGTAATTAAGAAAATATGTTATTGTTATTTGGGCGAACTGGCCTCTAAACTACATATTTTCAAATATGAATATGAAGAAGTTTCCATCATTAAGGCCGGTTTTCACTTCTGCATTTAATCTACACCGTAGATGTTCACCCTCCGCTGTAGTCTTTCAACCCTGATTGATTGGTCCACTTGGCGGCATCACATTTCCTCCTACACGTATACATCTGCTCGTAAACACCGCCTCCTCTGACATCTTCTCTCTTTTCAGCGTCGCAGTAATTTTAGTTAAAGTAACCGTTAAACCCACGTCCCATGAAATTAAAAAACCTCTACGTATACCGATACCCAGCCCTTCTAACTATAGTTCAGCCTTTAGTCCCTGAACTCGGTCTGGCAAACTCAACTGTTTGCTGCACCAGTGACTTTGTAGTGCCAAACGTGTGAGGAAAGCTTTAAAAACACACGTCAAACATCTTCTGACACTTCAGCCGTCCCTCTGAACAGACAAAACAAAATGCTGGTGGGTCTTATTGTTCTGAACTCTAAGTAAAAAAAAACAAAAAACTCCCACCTCAATCTGACCCTCCCCAACTGTCCACTTCTCTCCTACAATCCCGTCTTACACCTGTGCCACTCCTGCTCTCTAACCCCCGGCCCAAACAGCCGTCTACAGTAGGAGGGCCAGGTCTCCCGACGAGCAGCGTCTGACTGTCTCCAGACCGGACAGAGACTCACAGCGGGTCCCATGGAGCTAATCCAGGCGGCAGATGAGGAGATGGATCGCTCCCAAAGCACACAGAGTGGCAGCTGTCAGGGTATTAAAACATGGAGCTGCATCCTCACTGTAGACCACAGACTGTAGTCATCGAAACGTCACCCATTGGTTTGTGGACTATAGTTTTTTAAACCTCGTCGCCATGTTGTTTTGTTCGCAAGTTACCATATTTGTGACGTAGAAACGTCGGAAACGGCTCTGGTAGAGACCTGTCAATCACTGTGTAGCCCCGCCCTAACGCATACCCTGCTTTATGGTCTGTTTGACTCTAAATGGACCATAATGTACTAAATGAACATCATGCTGTATTGAAGAAGACTTGAAACTAGAGATTGAGACCATAAACTCATGTTTACAATGTTTACTGAGGGAATAAATCAAGAGAGAAGTAGAGTCATTTTCTCATAGACTTCTATACAACCTGAGGAGTCGCCCCCTGATGGACACCAGAGAGAATGCAGCTTTAAGAAACTTCCTTCCACATCAGCTTCACTCGGCAGAACTGGAGGTAGCTGCCTGCTCTAGACTCACATCTATATGATCACACATCAGGTTACACTCATCAGACTGCCTCGGTACTGAACATCCACTTCTCTCTGTGTCCTTGCTGCTGCCGCTGACCTCGTGCCTCCCTGCAGCTAATGAACAGAGCATCTCTGTGATTAGCATCACCAACACATGGCCCCTTGAAAGCTTCACCACTTAGCGCGGACCCCCTACATGCATTAAATACATGCGGCAGCAGGCCGAGGACACACACACACACACACACACACACACACACACACACACACACACACACACTAACTCCACATCCCATTAGTATGCTACACCTGAACACGCCGAGCACTGAGAGATGCTTGTGAAAGGTAAATCTAAAAAAAGGTGATAAAGGAAGTGAAGGCAGCATGAAGAGGAACTGAGGGATTGTGAAGGAGGAAGAACTGAGGAGAGAGTCGGGAGAGGCAGGAAATGAAGCTTCCAGGATGGCTGCTCCAAAAAAGAATACCACTGTGTCGGCATATGATTATAAAATAAAATAAAAAAGCACATCTGAGAGAATCAAAGCAGCGTACAGTGAGATGAAGAAGAAAAAACATGAGCAAAGAGGAGACTGCAGGCGCAGAAATGAACGATTTTACAGCGAGGCCACATGTTGATGTATCAGCTAAGTTTTGATTAAAGGAAAAAGGGCTGACGTTGTAATTTATAATAAACAAATCCTATAAATTGAGTTATTTCTTCTTCTTCTATCCCATCTCTGCCACTGTTTTCCTGACCACTAGAGGTCAGCAGAAACAAGACCGACGTACTCTGTGCTTCTGATGAAAACTGTCAAAACTTGCTGGTTGTGAAACAAAAAAACAAACAAAAAAAAAGAGATAAAAGACGCTCTGTGGAGCAGATGGGGAACAAATCAGGTTAGAATTAGCACAAATGTCATCATAACGCAGTGAATTTAATTCGTCGTAACCTGGAGCACTTTTATTTTGAGATTTGGTCGAGTGAGAGAAGGTCCTGTGACTTTTGGATATTTTTTTAATAATCAGTAATTTAATGTAATAGTATATATTTTTATTGTGAACATACACAATTGAATTTCAATTGTCTATGACAGAAAAGGGTAAAAAAAAACTGCAATCGTTTTTTTTGTTTTTAATAATTTGAGATGCTAATTTAGTTTTTATTCAATCAGTTTAATGCTAACCAAGCTAGCAGTTGCATTAGCTGCCTGAGGCTAATGTGTTGCTAATCCAACATTTTCAAATGTTAATTTATTGTTGGGCTAACTGCTAACCTTTACTATTGTAGACTTGTAACTAATTTGCTTATACTTCAGCGCTCCAGCTTTGTTGTGGCTTTACAAATTCATTTTTTACTAATTCAACACCTTTGACTCTTGTTTATATATTTTGTTTTTTTTCCTGATTTGTAATTAATATCTTTTAATTTTGTGGTTTTATCCAACACTGCCAGTAAAATGTCTTCAACCATTTGTGTTTAGTTTGCTGTACAGCTGTGTAAACACACAGTGGGTGCAGACGAATGTGTTTAATCATTTTTGGAAAACGTAATTCAGAAAAATAACCAGCCAGATTTGGTTGTGGTGCAATGACCTAAAAATAGAATTAAACGCTGTATGACTCAAGTATACAAGGACGCAGTTTGCTGACAGAAGACAAGAGTAAAACATGTATGAAACTAGTTCAATTTCAGTGTGATGAAAGTGAAGAGACTCACAAACACAACCTGATGAAAAAAAGAAAAGTCACGTAATATTTAAGCGGTTCTCCTTCGGTTAGACATCTCAGTAAACAAGCTCGTGGCTCCCGTGCATCAAAACTGTCTGATTAATTCATAATGAGGCTGAGAAGCCTGGAGGCCAGTAAAAAAGAATTCCTCATCACCAGACTGCAAAGCAACATGACATATTGAGAAGCTGAAGCCGCAACAGAGTGCATCTGTTAGCAATGGAAGCTTCCTTCCTTTCCTCCTGTGCTTTTGATCTGTTAGCAGCACCTTTAGAGGACGGTTCAAACATGTGTGTGTCTGAGCCATCGGCCATGAACCCTCTGAACCCCAAAACCTGTGTGCGGGATTGTAAAAGAAACAAATATATATATATATATATATATATATATTTGTTTCTTTAAAACAATTGCCAAAACTTCACCGTTTGTCCGAGCCAGAAACTGTAAAAAAACTATTATCATCAGATTTTCATCTTTCCGACGCTCCATGAACACATCATGCCCAACGAACGCTTCTGTCAGAAATAGTAACCAAAACGAAGCTTAAATTTGTGATATTACAACAAAATCGTTTAAAATCTCACCCTGAATAAACCTTTTGCTTTAACCAGATTCTGTAAAAAAACATTAAATTCTGAGCTCCTCAGCGCAACTGGGAAGCCATGATTGACTCATCTGAGACCAACAGTCACGTGACAAAAATTCTGTGAAACTTTGACTGAACTGCAGGCTGCTGAGCACGGAGCAGAGAGGAGAGGCTGTACGTAGAGGTGGTAAATATATAAATAGTTCAATGTACATAGCATGTAACACTTTTGGGCACTTGGAAAAATGTTGAATGTATTCATTTTCCAATTTTTGTAAAATAAATGATCAAAGAAATTCAACTTGCGTTGTTCTTTTGTATGATTCATGGCATCATAAGTGTGTGATACGGAGTTCTCTCTGCTTCTAGCCATGATGGTGCTGTTTCCATAGACGTACAGGACTTAAATACTGCAGTAAAAAAACGAGGCCACAGAAAGTAAAATGTGACAGGAGCAAAAAAACACCCCAAAAACTGCTCGGGGTTCAGACGTGTGGTGCCCTGCAGTGATGAACGAATGAGGAGGGTTAACAGCCGAGACAAGGTGAGCCGAGTGAAGACAAGAGTCTGAACCGCAGCACGGATTGTGTTACAGGAACATCTCCGAGAATAGATCTCTGACTCAGTCTCTTCTGATGCATGAAATTCAATACGTACACTGTGTTCGTTTCTGTGGCGGCGGCGGCGGTGAGACACGGGCGTTGGCAGCACTCAAGACCCATTCTTTGACCACGAAGACGGCAACTTGACACAAAAAAAATCTCAACTCAAGGTCCAATTTATAGGCCTCGTTTCTGAGGCTTTCAACTACTGTACACCTCACATCCTCCCTCAGAATCAGAATCAGCTTTATTGGCCAAGTATTCCTGCAGTGACTCTGATTTTCTTTTGCACTTACACAGAAATACAGATCACAGCTCGGGACGGGGACAACAAAGCTGGACAAATAAAAGATAAAGAACAGACAGGACGGTTGTGTGCACAAGTAGGTGTATATATAAATATTATGTAAATATCTATCAAAAGCACCAATGACCAACAATAAAACAAAATGCCAGGTCAAGTGTTCTGTAAGTTGTAAACAATACAAATAGTGCAAAGAAAGAAATACTGAATGGATGTACATGCACCGGATGATGATGTACAATATGTAGATGTAAATATGCCTTTATGCTGTAAATACAGCGTGTAGGTGCATTAAAAACGGTGCAACATGGAGCAACGTGAAGTCGTGTTTCTGGCCACCTGGTGAATGTAACTCTCCTTTTAGCTGGGTTTTTTCTGTCTCCACCAACTTCTGAGAAAACCGTCCGTCTTTTTAACTGCTAACATGCTTCGCTGTGTTCACCAGCTAGTTGCTGGGTGGGTAGTGCTCAGTGGGATTATTGGAGCTTTTTTTCCACTCAAAAACAGCTGCCTGCTGCTGCTGGTAATGAGATTGAAAAACCAAACAATGAGCCTAAATCGAACCAAACCCATTTCACAGGAGACATGCTCATTTGATCCATTGTTAGTACAACAAAATATTGATGAGTGGAGCCAAAGAATATGCAGGAATCTACCACTGATACAGCTGCTCCATCAGTCCTCATTCACTGTATTTTTCCCTGCTTTCCATCAGGGCCGTCCTCTCCATTGATGTGCATCTCTCTCTCTCGATTTTTAGTCACCACGGTCTTCCACTTCTCTCTCTCTCTCTCTCTCTCTCTCTCTCTCTCTCTCTCTCTCGACATGAAAGATGTGAGGTTGAGCTACGAGGCTTGAGACTGTCTTAAGTCTGCAGAGCCGGAGCTCACTTTGTACCATCACAGCCTTGACATTTTCAGAGACTTTCCCCAATTTGCATCACAAACGTTGGTTAGGACATCTATTTTGGGTCATATTGATATACAGAGGGAGTATTTTCTTACTCTTTTTATGACATTTGGCTGAAATGAATTCCCACATCTCAAAAAGACTGCAAATATGATTATGACCACTAAGTGGTGCTGACAACAAAATGTCTGATGAGACGTGACAGTCCGTCTGCAACACGTCTTCATGTCCATATAGGACAATTACTCTGATATCAATCACTGGCTGCGGTCCAAAAGTCCCAAAAATGACCTCCTAACGTCTATTCCTAACCACTTTGAATAAGTTTGGTTGTGAATATTAGTTGACTTTATTAAAAGCTAAGTTCAATTAGCCAAGAGTTGATTCTCCAATTACTTTAGAAGAAGTTAAAAGATGCCATAAATAAATAAAATTCACTTTGAAATGATGAAATCACCTTTGATTTTTATATACGATTGTTTATGAGTTACTAGCACCTGAGATATCACGTTCACAAGAATGGGATGGAGGTGAGCTCTCTCTTTCTCTCTCTCTCTCGCTCTCTCCCCTCATAAATTAGTTTCACCTCCTCCCTGCCTCCTCCACCTTCTTCTCAGTGCTTCCTCCACCTTCTTCTCCCTCCTCCACCACCACCACCACCCTGTCACAAACACAGCAGAGTACCAGCTCCCTACACTCCCATTGGCTGGCAGTGACATCACTTGTGCAAAGTGTTGAGTCAGTCTCTCTCTCTCTCTCTCTCTCTCTCTCTCTCTCTCTCTCTCTCTCTCTCTCTCTTCTCTCTCTCTCTCTCTGACAGTTGCTGCCCCCTTGTGCCTAAGCAGAGACTTGCAGTCATTTAAAAATAAAAAACACAACAGCTGTGTTTTTTTTTACATGTTCAACATCTGCAGTGGAACTGAAACACACTGACCCCAGATGAGAGTGACTTTCACCGTATCCAAGTCATCTGATCCCAAATGTGGTGTGTTCAGTCGGACTGGAAGCCTTCCTGATTATTAAGGCTAACAGGATCATGTTCAGACACTAATGGTTACTTACTGCAGGGTGTAATCTGCCCTCTGCTGCTCTCAGGTTACTACAGCTCCACCGCACAATCTCATATACAGCTTGATGTTTATATGAAGGTTTATGGCTCATTTTATCGTTTCGCTTGTGTTTGGAAATCACGACCAGGAAAGTGCAATAAAATCAGCTGTAAAATCAGCGAGATCGAGAGAGATCAAACATTTTATGATATGTTCCGCATTGAGACTAAAGCTGCAACAAATGATTTGTTATTATATTAAAGATTACTGGATTGGTCTATAAAATGTGGAAAACAATAACCTCAATAACCCCCCTGAACGTGTCATCAGATGTTTAGTTTTGTCCAAAAGAAACCAAAAAAACATTCACTTCCCTATATTGTTAAAGACAAACACAAGCACAAAACTATCACAATTGAGACGCAAGAATCATCAAATTATTGAAGCATTTTGATCTTTGACCTCAGCTGAAGAAGCAGAAACTGTGCAGCCAAAGTCCTCTCTGTTAGTTCATGTCTAACACTCAGTCACGTCCGTGTTCGGTGTTTCCTACCTTGCGGCTGGTGTAGTGGACGTGTTTGGACAGCTTCACATTGAGTCCTTGGAGGAAAACCTCATCGGTGACTTTGCCCACATTCATACAGGCTTCGTCCAGCACGGAGAAGATGCCCTTATGCTGCTGCTCCACCAAATCCACGATGATCTGGTTGTTGAAGTAATCGATCTGGCGACAGAGGAGAGGAAGTCAAGATGAGATAGAAAACAGGAGAATAAGTATAAATAAATAAACAACAGAGTAGCATATAGAAACAATAGTGTAATAAATACAATGTGTATAAGAAGTCATACTGACACCAGAGCAAAATAGACATAGACATAGACATCCAGCATCCTTTGGAACAATCTCCCTCAAAGGACACATTAGAAATGAGAAGAGATACCCAGAAACGTCCTCCTTACATGTTTCCAGGGGATTCCTTCTCGCTGATACTCCTCCTGCTCCTGCTTCAGCACCAGCTGGATGAAGAGCTGCTGCAGCTTTTCATTACAGTAGTTGATGCAGAACTGTTCAAAGCTGCAGAGACAGAGGAGACTGAATGTTATAGATGCAGCTGTGTTTTACTCATTCTGTGCAGGGAGAGGTAATCGTCGCGGTGTGTTACAACCAATACAATCATTTGTTGAAAAAATTGTAAAATTTAGGAATTGGTATTCTTATCTTCTAAGATTCACAACTTTAAAAAATTGATTTTTAAAAATGTTTTCTTTCTTCTATTTGTTTTGCATAGACAGTGATCAGCTAGATCAAGACAAGGAGTATGCAGAGACGTCTACATGAGTAAAAATGAGTTGTTGTTTTAATCTACAAAAGAACCTAGATTTATTGCTACTGATGGACAATAATCCTTAACAACAAGTCAAAGTTGTGTCAAGCATCTGTTGATTTGTTGACAAATCACCCAAAGTTTATGAGAAATAAAAAAAATTCAGCATATATTAATGTGACATTGTGTCTTTGTGTGTTATTGCAATCAGTTGATTTTTCAAATATGAAATGTCTTTCTCGCTCAAGGACATTTGACATGCGGACAGGCGGCTCCGGGAATTGAACCCCCAACCTTTGTGTTTAATGGACGACCCGCTCTTTCTCCTGAGACACAGACAGTTTTTACTGCAGAATCAAGATTTAAAATCGAATGGAGTCGCGAGGTACCGAAAGATTTACACCCCAAATAGACACAAAGAGCTAAATGTTCTATATAAAGATGCAGATCTTTTGATGCTTTTAATATTGGAGGAATATTCTGCCTCTTCCTTCACCAGGTCGCACCTTAAAAGACATCCTGGGTCTCAACAGGTCTTATGTGGTTAAATAAAAAAAAAAAATTAATTAAAAAAAATCCACCTGTTGTTCTGGAAAATCTCAAAACCATAGATGTCCAGCACCCCGATGACGGTGTTCTTCCCGTGGACTCTGGCATCGTAGTTTTTCACCTCGATGATGTCATTGATCCGTCCCACAATCCAGCAGAACAGCCGCTCGTACATGGCCTGCAGACGACAAACAGTGTGCGTTAAAGTGTGGCAGACAGATCGCCGGCCTTGCTCAAGGGCCCAGGAGTAGTCCAGAGCAGAGATGGGCCTCTAAAAGAGCCAAATGTCACAATATCAGTGAGTCAGACTTTAGGTCACAGCCCACAGTGCAGCTTCCTCCGCAGTCTCCTGTGTCTGGAGTCACAACACTGTGACTCATGCTTGTGTGAATCACAACCCTCCAGGCAACAGCAGGCCAATGTTTTTCTTTCTTTCTTTTTTTCATGCAGCCCACTACAAAGACAGAGGACCAGCAACATGTCATTTTAACACCCTCCCAACAATAACCTTAGCCAGAGCGTCCCGTCCGTAGCCGGCCTCTTGCGCCGTGTGCTGCTTCTCGATGACGTCTCGGCCCGTTGCCACGGTGCGGTAGAGCAGCGCCTTCTCCACGTTCTCCTCTTTGACGGACAGCAGCTCCCGGATCACCGACACCAGCTTTGTGCTCTCTATCAACGTCACGTCGCCGTCCACCCCGAACGTCAGGTTACCCTGGAAGAGAAGCCGGAGAGGGCGGGTTATAAAATAAGATGAGATAGAACTTTATTAATCCGTTTTTGTGCCAGTTTAATTAAACATGTATGAACAATAAAATAACAATTATTAAGTGTAAATAAATAATACTGACACCATTGTAAAATAGAACACAATAGCAATAAGAGTAAGGTAAATAAATAATGTAAAAAAAATGTCTTATCTAATAGATAGATCTGCTCATGAACTGAACAGAACTAACTCGACTAAAATAACAGATTTAAAACGTTGTCTCTATTTTCCCTGTAATAAGTAACAAATTACATAATTCTTCTCCATAAAACTCCCTCAGTTATAGTCCTGTAAAATAAACCGTTACTGACTTTTCTTGTAAGATTAATTGTGAGCTTCTTCTGCATTGGACTCATTCTCCAGCAGCAAAAAGAAACAAAAAAGAAGCAAACAATCATTTTCAAATCCGTACGCTCGCTATCTTGGCAAGGACACTGCTCCACTCCGCCAAGACGGCGCTCATTTGTCTAAAACCTATACACAGTATCTCCCATATTGGGACACAGCTGGTGTGAGAGAGGAGCAGGGATTTTGGGTATTATCGGGTATTACCAGATGCAGGATGGTGGCCAGGATCTTGTAAACAGTCTGAATCTCGTCCCCTGTGAAGCCGATCACTTTCATGGCGTCGGCTACGGCTTTGAAATCAGCGCCATCGTTGATGGAAGACTGGAGAGAGGAGGAACTGTGTCATCATCACAAAGCTTTCAAAGCAAGATCTTTCAACAGTTTGTCTTTAAGGAAGAATTGAGAATTTGTTGTTTTGTTGCTGCAGATGCGTATTTAAATGTGGAAAAACTACATTTTCCACGAGTGTTCTGACCCGGGGTCACAGCCTTTTCTTTTCTCTTCCAGTTGATCCAGCCGGGACATCAGATTCCCACAGTTAATTAAATTACAAACTGGTGCTGAACTGCGCTGGAGTCCCACAGCGTACAAACCGCCGCCTCAGCTGTTTGGTCGCATTGTGTTCCATGACATCAGGCTGTTTGTTGCTGTCAAGTGGTTTTCTTTTGCTCCTGCTCATTAAGCTCATGCAAAGACGGCAGCACACAGCAGAGGTCTAAATGAAAAACACTCCACAGAGATGACGATCTCCACATGAGACTCTTTACACTCGTGATTCGTGTGGTTCGCTTCAGAGACGCGTAAACTGGCGGCGAGGAAACACACATCTGTGAGTCGTGTGCTTGATTGTATTTATCCCTCTGCAAACAAACCAGAAGTCGCTCTCCCAAATGTTTATTTTGGGGTTTTCTTCCCCCGCTACTCCTATTTGTTTGTCTGTGAGTTGAATCGTAAGAAGCACCTTGATTTGGCCTCCAACTTTGATGTAGTTGTAAGCAGTCGGGTCCTTCTGGATGTGAAGAGAGCGTAACAGGGAGTCTGGAGCTCCTCTGAGCAGCTAGAATCAAAAACATCACACGTTACTTACAACACCAGCAACTTTCTTGTGTTTTTGCACAACATGATTTTTCACCAAATTTATCACCAACTGTAATTTATGACGTGATTACCCTACATAATGTACACAGCCTTGTTCATCATGTTTGAATTGAATGCGTCTTTACTTCCTGTACAAACGGTGACCTCACTTTCAGCTCACTACACTCCTGCATGGAGGAACAAAAGGCCTCTTGATGACTCAGAAATTCTGCATGGATTCGTATTTCCTGCTGCCAAGTTCAGTCTTTCACATGCTCTAACTAAAATAAATGACTGCAAGTGCACACACACTGTACACACATACACACACACACACACACACACACACACACACTTACCTGGTAGTATGAATGAAAGCTCCTCTCTCCTTCCTGTTGGAAAATAACTCTGGACTGTTGGAGGAAAAACAAAGACAGCATAACATAAGAGTCGTCTTAAAGCAACAACAAAGTGGGGGAAGATTTGTCACTCTGCTGTCTGAAAGCAAAATGACCACAGTCAGTGGTTCCCAATGTTTTTGGCGTGTGACACGTGTTTTTGTATCTGATGGGGAAAACTCTTTTTGAAACTGGTCCAGTATTGAAGGAGAACGCTGCAGACGACTGCAACTCCTCACCGTCAATGTACCTCTAACAAAAGTGCTTGTTTTTGCCTCTGACAGCCTCAGGTTGTTATTATAAGTGTCTGACATCATTATGAAAAGAACCCTACAGAGAAATAAAACCTGTTTCTTCACATATCTCTTGATCCGGTCTGTTTCTTATTGTGTCATGTGACTTGTTGCCGAAAGACAACGGTGGAAACGTGAGAGAGAGTTGGAGAGAGGAGAGTCGGTGTCTTCAGAAAGACAGAGAACAGAAAGCGTAGCCACTAGTCACTTAGACACAAAAACATTGGAAAATAGAGTCCAGGTTGAAAAATGCAGAAGTTACCCTTTAAGCTACAAACTCTAATATAAACTTTAAACAAATTACAGCAGGTAAAATAGTATCTGCACCGCCGTCTCCATCACCAGGTACGACTACCCTTCGCTTCCCCTCAAGGCTAGCTGGCGCTCCGTTACCTTCTCCAGCAGGTAGTTGCTGATGTGGCCTCCGATGGGATCCCCCTTGAAGTCAAAGTTGATGTCCATGTACTTGCCGAAGCGGCTGGAGTTGTCGTTGCGGTTGGTCTTGGCGTTCCCGAAGGCCTCCAGCACACAGTTGGATTTAAGCAGCATGTTTTTCACCCTGAGGGAAGGCGGGACCACATTACAGGTGAAGAGGTTAGCCAGGTTAAAAGAGTGGCTGTGGGATCAAATGTAATGGTGTTTAATGATGATTTAGTGAGTGTACATTTTGTACACAGTCGATTCTAATGTGATTCAAATGTACCTGCAGCAGTTTGTATTTAAAGTTGACCTAAAAACCTTTTCCACACACATCTCTATTGAAGGTATGACTGGGTTTTTGTGATAACATTTCTAGTTTGTGCAGCAGGAGAAATGATGCATTAATAACAAGCAGGACTCCACAGAAGAACTCCTCCCTGTCTGATAATATTCTTTGGTTTAGTCACCAAACCAAAGTTTGAGCAGCAGCTCACCTTTCAACCTCGGCCCTCTGATTGGGATTGGTGATAGCAGCGATGTATTGCATTATGTACTTGCTGGCTTCTGTCTTTCCGGCTCCACTTTCCCCTGCAAATTAAAAAAACACACGGTGCAAAGAGTTTTTAAAAATATCAATTCATATGTTCGGGTTATTATGAGGCAGTTTGCTTTGCTTTCAAATTAAACCGCCAAAGACAAAGAAAAAACGTCAAAAGTAAAATTAAATTGATATTTTCTGTCCGAACTCCACAACCCATCGGCAGATTTGAAAGGCTTGTTTTCTTTTATAAGTCGCCAAAAATACAACATTAATCATTGACAAAAAATTATTTCCAAAAGAAAAGAAAATTTCCGACAGGCCCTGAACTAATCATTGTGTGACAAACGCTTCCTTTGATCTTAAAACAATGATATCTCATCAAAATCACTTTATTCTTCATGTCTCATTTAAAATTTCACCAAAAATAAACCGTTTGCAGTAAGCAGATCCTGTAAAAAACATTAAATTATGAGGTCGTCGAGGTAACAGGGAAGCCATGATTGACAGACGTCATGTCACAGAAACTCTTAAACTTCGACTGAACTGCAGGCGGCTGAACACAGAGCAGAGGAGACGGTAAGTAAAGGTTTGAAAATTGTAAATAGTTCCATATGTATTGAATTTGGAGCCCTTTTTTTTCCCAATATTAGTAACACATGTGGACATTTAGAAAAATGTTGAAGGGAAAGATTTAAGGTATTATAACCGTTTCCATTGCGGTGCAGGATTTAAATATTGCAGTGAAAAACACCCTGAAACTGCGTAGGGTTCAGAGGGTTAAGACCCATAACCAAAGACTCATTTGAGGTCTTTTAAAGGGGATCAGATCCCCCTCTGACCACTAGGTGGTGCTTTGTCCCCTGCATGGTTTCTCCACGCTGCCACACAGCTTGTGACCACATACAATATGAGTTTTAGGAGAAATAAGGTGGATTTCATTCATCAACTTAGCAGATGTTGAATCAATTAAGAAGTCTCTCCTCCTGAACATCTTCCAGGAGAGGAAACACCTGAGCTTAACAGGAAATAAAGGATTATTACAGCAGGACTTTATATTATAATATAAGGAAATAGGACAAAAAGTAGTCAGAAAAAGTAGGATTCCAAACTGTTGTTCTCTTGAACTGTACGAGGGAGTAAAACATCTCTGTGCTCTTTGTGCGGCCCATGCAGGGGGGCTTTCCCGTGTTACCTGAGATGACAATACACGTGTCTTTGTTCCTCCTCTTCATGGCTTTGTAGGCAGCGTCGGCGATGGCGAACAGGTGGGGCGGCCTCTCATACAGCTCGCGGCCCTTGTACTGCTCCACGACGTCGCGGCTGTAGATGTTCATGGCGCGGTAAGGATTGACGGACACGACCACCTCTCCGATGTACGTGTAGATCCTCCCCTTCTCGAACCTGAGGACACACAACGTGGACATTTAGGAATACAGTCAAATATCAGATATACTTTTATTTGTATTTTTATCATTTGTTACCACACTGACTCCAGAAATACTATCATGTTTAAGGCGTGTAACTGTTGTAGTTTCTGTGTTGAAGCAGGTAAAAAAAATTCTTTTATTTATAAGCATTTATATATAACAAACAACCCTGTTCAGGTTCAGATCAATGTCTTAGAATATTTGTACAATCATGTAGATACGATCACCCAAACCCAGTGACAGTCTATCTAATAATTAGTGAGAATAAATAGTAGTTTCAGCAGACCTCTTGTATTTAGTCATTAAATAACTAATTGACAAAACTGAAATAATAACAAAAAATTGCAATTTATGTAAAAATCGGCTCCATACAAAATCAATATTATATTAATATAATATGTGTATTGGGAAGCTCCTGCCAATACATTTCCTACAAACTATATTACAGTGTAGCTGAATGCAGACCGACTCTCAGCGTCACTCAGGGACTAAATAATGACTTTTATTAACATGTCACTTTTTATTTAATTTACCAGTGGACTTGATAACAAGCCAAACATCAGCCATCATAAAATGAGTTTATCAGATATTCACATTGCTGAAATGCAAACAAGTCAATACAATGAACTCAAGTTTCCCAACAGTCCATGGGCATCATGTTCCACACCCGTCATCTCTCTAGATAAGGAAGTCACTATGTCGGACACCAATAAGGATTCTCTGTTGTGTTCATGATATTGAAGACAATAGTGAGCTTCCAACTGTGTGTCAACAGTTTGTGTTTGTCTCTTCCCTGTTTCAACATAAAGTCGGCTCCATAAAGAAACGGTTTTTCCAGTTTGGTGTATAAGAAGCTCGACTGGTCTGCTCAGAGCTCTGACCCAACACCGTCAGGATGAACTGGACTGAGCCAGACCTGATCCCCCTGAACGGGAACTAATCCCTGCAGCAGGTTTAAACATCAGGTGGAGAGAATGAAACCAGAGGAGTGGAGGATGTCAGAGGTTCAGATTAATAATAATCATTGTTTGGGAATGAGATCATCAATCACACCTGTCTGCATGTGTGCAGGCTGGTTTATGTGTAGAATATATATGTAAAGTAGGGCTGTGGGCAATATATGAATATGGTAATATGCCATAAATGTTGTCTTTTCCTGGCTCTAAAGGCTGCATTGAAGAGAGGAGGTGTGGATGTTTCTGGTCTCTAAGATGGATCGCGATGCGGAGGTGAACGATTCTGCAGCGAGTTTGGTTTCAGAAAACGTGCATGCAGGCTGAAATTCATCCGTGGTGTTGTTAACTCTGTCTGGAGATGCAGTGACTTAAAGTAGGAGTAGAAGAGCTATAAGTAAGGAAACGTCTGCTAGCCGCTAGGCTAATTCCTGCAGAGTAAAATGCCACAACCATTCAGGAAGTGGTCCATCTTAGAGTACACTTCTAAAGCAATAGAGAGGTTTGTGTTGTGTTTTTTGGTATGTTTATGTACTGAGGTTTGAAAATGTTTGTTTCTTTATTCACTTTGTCCTTTTAAAGCACTCTGTAATCTCTAATGAACGTCATTAATACTATTACATGGTGTCCACATATACTGTAGCTCTGTCTCACTTTCTCTGGCCTTCTCCCTCTGACTCCCTCTCACAATCTCTCGATCTCGCTCTCTGCCTGAGGCCGCCTGCCTGACTTCCTTCCTCTCCGAAGAGGACCAGAATCCCAGCGTCTCTCACAGAAGAATGGCCTCATTCTTCACAGCTGCCAAACCTTCGGCCTGCCGCCTCGCAAACAAGGCCAGAAGCGTATTATTTCTAAACGGTCCTAACGGGCCCACGAGAGGCATTTGTGATTGTGGGTTTGAAACCACTGCCAGATGAAATAAATCGAGCACTCGTATTTGTCTAAAGACTTGCCAGATATTGAGATGTCATATCTTAAATTAAAAAGCTGACTCACTGGTAAAACTGCAAATAAAGCACAGAAGAAGAGTGATGATGCTGCTGCAATGAGGACACTATTTGTCAACCTGAAGGGCCTTGAGCATCAACCAAACATTGAGGTTGAGGCTGTTGACGGACGGCCGTGACACTCTTCTTGTTTATCAGTGTTTCCTAAACCTTGACTTTTTACTCCATCTTATCTTTTCTAAACCTTTAAATGAATCTTGTTAAAACATCTGACTACATATTAAATAAAATGCAGATACAGAGAGAAATATTGCTGATATTTTAACATATGAATGATGAATGACGAACTAAACAGCGAACAAGAGAGTAGAGAAATGTAGAAGTAAGTAGAATTTTCATACAGTTATAGAAAGATAATGATTTCATGGAAATTGAGTACTAACTGAGGTAAGACTTAAACCCTGATAAAACAGTACAATATGAAACAATAAAACCAATCCATACGATTAAAATAAACTAATTTATTTTATGTGTATTTCAGTTGTATAAATTGAGAACAACCAAAATAAACTACTGGGCGTGATTACATGTACTACAGTGTACTTGTAGCTAGAAACAACAACACTTTACACACACACACACACACACACACACACACACACACACACACACACACACACACACCACCTATCACAGCAGCACATGCTCTGATTAGCTCATCTTGTGTGCCAGTATTCACACTGTATGTCAGCTGTGGACACAAACTGGCACTAGTGGCTGACGATGACATGAGACGTTCATGTGTGCTGAACACGGTGGGACGACCGGAGCATGAAGAGGGAGCACAAGAGGCTTCAGTGTGCAATAATGTCATAGCAATCAGTAGATTTAAGTCTTTTTAACACAAATCATGTGCTATTATGAACTCTTCTTTCATACTATTTCAGGCAGCTGGTTTACATGTTTTTGACACACAGAGAAATCTGATGTTCACTGTGAGCGATTACACCTCTCAAGCAAGTCGCAAGTTAAAGGAATACATGGAAACAAATCTAAAACATGTAATCTCTGCAGCATGCATGCAAAGATTCTCAAAAAAAAAAAAGAGGAAAATTATGCATCATTTGAGAGCTAAAACTTGCAAACAGTTACAGGTTTGCAAGTCCAAACATTGTCCAAGAATGTACTATAAAAAATGTGTATGAATTACTTTTCATATGAGGTTAGATGTTAAAAAAAAGCAAAGCCACATTAAAGTCCAGAAAAAAAGATTTAAAAACAACCATCTGTCAGTGTCACATGTACATACTTCAAATGCTAATACAATCTGCATAGAATGAGCTTGTCCATTATGATTCCTATGAGCAGCTAAGCTAACATGCTAGCTCTTCCTCCACTAGCACTGCAGAAAAAGACCCATTGTGCCCCCCCCCCCCCCCCTCCCATATCAGTCAGGAGGCTGCTGTGTGCCTGCTCCATTGTTCAGATGTCAATCGGAGGTCTTTGTCTGAGACACACACACACACACACACACACACACACACACACACACACACACACACACACACACACACACACACAGACACACAGAGAGCTGCCCACTTGCAGACACACGTGTAGAGAAGCTTCTTGGGGATCGTGAACAATGGTTTACATGATGGGAGGGTTTTATCTCAAGTCCCAGCTGGGTATGCATCGAGAGAAGGAGACAGGGTCTGCTATCCGTGCAGGTATTTAACATAAACACAAAGACAGTGTTATAGGGAACCAACATGTGCACCAACATGAACAAAACATGGGTCATAAACTCCTGATCATATGTGTTACAATGGAATTTAAATATTCCACTAATACTGAGTTGCATAATTTGCAATAATAATAATAATGATTGTTGTCACTTTTCTGCCCCTTCCTGTTATAAACTCTCTGACAAAGCAGCTATACCAATATAAATAAAAAGGTCTGTGTTCAGGCTTACATTTTGCTTTTAGGTTCATGAGCTCACCGAGGCAACTTCTTGACTTTTAGTCAAGTTAATTGACTCTTAACTAAGCCCCGTCTCCCTCTGTCAGAGCTACATTACCATGGAGCCCACAATGTCACTAAATGCATTCGCTGTAGAAATATCCTTTTTTAGTGACAAATAAAAAGTGATTTCAAAGAGAAGCAGCCAGAAGGATCTACAGTATTGAGTTTGAAGGATATATCCGGGATGTCAAACTGATTCAGCAGTGAAAACAGGTTAAAAAGATAAAGATAGACGCTAAAGTGTAGAATTTAACCACCACATCACCTGGAGATCAGGACAGAAGACAATGAGATTAAGGAACAACACTGATCCTCTTTATTTACATTCAGTATACATTCAGTAGCTAGCGTAGCATTGACGTGCTAACGCTAGTTAATGACGTGCTAATGTGCTCTGCTAATGTTAGCTCCACAGGTTTATAGGTAGAATCGTAACGTTTTAGAAACCTCTCTGGGTAACGAGTATCACTGTTACACAACGTTTTACCACGACGAGCTCCAAATCCACTAAACCAGCCTGAAGATGAAGATCATGAGGTCCATGTCTGTTTAACACTGACTCAAAACACACTCCTGAACAATGTGACAGGAACAAACTCATATCTACCAAAAGAATGAGTTTGACTTTCCCCAACTCAACCGCAGAGATATCAGTTATTGGAAGATTAATATTGCTGGACTCTCCATTTGTATGACATGGCGTTTCAGATAAAACAATTACCTCATTCAAGCTTACGTCAAGGGGATATTTTGTATAAATATGACCATTGGGAGTGTCAGTCTGACACTGTGGTTTTTTACTTTTCCCACCAAATAACAAAACATTCCTCACTGGACAAACAAACCGCCATCAAACCGTCCGACACCACGTCGATTCTTTGTGAAGCTGCAGAGTTTGAGAAAAGCACCCCCCCCACACACACACACACACACACACACACCTCTGGGTTTATAAATAGCATCTACGGATCATGTTTGTGTCTATCGGCCTTCCATGGGGAGAAGAGAGGAGAACAAAATCAATCAATCGGAGCGTGTCGACTGAGATACTGATCCATCTGTTCCACTCTCATTTAGGAGGATTTAAATGGACACACAGGACAGAGATTAGAGAACCTTACGGGTCATGGCAGTCTCCCACAAATACTATGTTTAGTTATATGGAATCACATCTAAATTTGGTAACACTCTCATCCGTCTGTTTATGAATGTTCAGACTGAACTGGGCCGTTTGGAGGTGCAGCAACAGAGCGACTCCCTCTGCATCATCCGTCAGTCCAGCTGTGAGGGGAAGTGAGTCTGAACTGGTCTGACCTGCAGCCGTGTGATCTCTTTCCAAAAAGGACCCCTCCCAAGAGCTGCCAGGAAATGAGAGAGAGACAGAGAGACAGACAGACAGACAGACAGACAGACAGACAGACAGACAGACAGACAGACGTAGAGCCGGTGTGACGAGAGAAAGGGAGGAACCCTTTTGTAAAAGTCTGTTTATTTCTTTATTTCCATATCTCTTTATTTATATATATATATATATATATATATACATATATATATATATATATATATACATATATATATATATATATATATATATATATATATATATATACATATATATATATACGTATATATACATATATATATATACATATATATATATACATATATATATATACATATACATATATATATATACATATATATATATATATATATATATATATATATATACACACACACAGACATGTATATATATGTATATATATATGTATATACATACATATATACATATATATACATATATATATATATATATATACATATATGTGTATATATATATATATATATATATATATATATATATATAGTTTCCATTTCTTTATTCTTTATTTACATATATATATTTTTTTCTTTCTTTTAATATTTCTTTCTTTCTTTTTTCCATCTAATTAATAATCTTCTTTGTGTACATATGCATATGTAGGAATGTGTATGTGTATACTGTACATATATGTATGTGTATATATATTTAGATATATACTTACTATTTGCCAAATTATTATTACAATTATTATTGCTGTTATTTGTATCACTGTGCCTTGTTTTTGGAGGTCTTATGTAAGAACAAAGGGGGAAATGTGGCCAATGTTTTTCACTCTACCAAGGAACTTTGTCTGCTTTAAAAATACCAGAGGAACCCTAAAGCCACACACACACACACACACACACACACACACACACACACACACACACACACCCTTCACATGTGAATTACAGAGCACAGCCAAGCACAACCACTGTCTCCAATCTTTTTTGGGTGGGTCTTTTTTATGGTCAACTTTGGGAGGAGCGCGAGCGATTTATGACATTTTCTCACCAACAATCTGCCCCAACCGAAAAAAATAAATAAATAAAAAACTTCTGAGGAGAATTAAGAGGTAAATGTGACTAAAATAACGATGTGAGAACGCCACCCTCAGCATCTCTGTCCCGAGGCTGAGACACACTGGTGTAATTATGACATTTTATTTAATTGTCTGCCTCTTAACACACAAATTTGTCACTTAAGTTAAAAGAGCAGATGTGCGGAGCAATTCCAAAAATGAAAAGTGCTGCATCCATGCTGCGTCGTAAAGACTTTATCAGCCTGTGAGCTTCTGCTCGTAAAGCTCAATTCAAAGCAGAATTTTGAGGCTGCAGAGAAAGTTCATGCAGACTTAAATACACGTTGTCTGGTGCCATAAAAGTTGTAAGAATCTGATAAGAAGCGTTTCTGTGTATATGGGTTCAGTACGGAGCAATCTGTGGCCCATACTGAGGCGGCACGCATCGTCATCGTGATGCGTGTGAGACCTTCGGGGTCATTGCAGGCATTATGAAGGGTAGAGATAATCTGTGTCTGTTCCACTTTTATCTCCGACTTCATTTACCATCACTGCTCTTGTTTGGCCTCACAGCAGCTTGCATTAGGGCTTATCCTCACCGCTGCTGAGTAGAGGACTTCTTGTCTTTCAAAAACTGGCAGGAGTTCATTCGAGTATATATACACATATATATTATTCTTTTTGAATCATTTTCCTATTCTTATCTTAGCTTTCTCCGATAACTTCTTCTTTAGCTATCTTCTTGATATAACTGTAAATGACCAGCGTTAACATGATGAATGCCACCTGTGTGTCAATGAGAATTGTAGCATAATCAAACGCCCCAATACAACCATGTAAGGCTTTTATATTGAAGTCCTACTATCGGAGATCCATAAAAGTGAAATGAACATTATGCAGTGTTGAAGAAGACTTGAAACTAGAGATTGAGACCATAAACTCATGTTTACAATGTTTACTGAGGTAATAAATCAAGAGAGAAGTAGAGTCATTTTCTCATAGACTTCTATACAACCAGAGGAGTCGCCCCCTGATGGACACTAGAGAGAATGCAGGCTTTAAGACACTTCCATGTCTCTCAATGTCACTCAGCAGCCAAACTGACTACAGGTGGTGAAAGACGCACGCAGCTCAGGGAGGAAATTAAGACGAGGTCTTGCTGATGAACGGGTAAACTCTGCTGGTCATTGCGGGTCATGTGACGTCCATTCGTCAGCTCTCTGTGACAGCTATTGCTCCTCAGTGGCTGATAAAGGTCTGCTCTGCTGTAGGAACAAACGTTGAGGTTCAACGTCATCTCACTGTGGTTTTCATGTCGGGGTCCCAGCAGATGTGAGTCAAGTGTTGCTCTGCTCCACCTCTCTTGTGTACTGAACAGTGGGACAGAAGGCCTCCTTCACGGTCCACGGCCGTCAGACATCTGGGCTCTGCATTAGGGGGGATTTTCCGCTGCTTTGTAAAGCCTGCTTAGTGCTAAACAGCAGCTCCCGGACTGTCTGCAGGAGACATAGCCCGTCAACACATAACACATCACTCTCCCTCAGGCCCACATCATTACCCTCCTAAAATCAGAAAAGGTAGTTTCCCTACTATGCAACACAGCTGCAGACACATTAAGACTTCTGGACATGCTCACACTGAAGTTTTGTTTTTAAATCCTGAATTTAAAGAGATTCACTACAGAGATCTAAAAATAGATAGAAGGTGATTGGATGCATTGTCTTCATCTGTTTATGTCAGGCTTGATTTCTATTATCAAACACCTAAAGGCTCTGGTTTGAAGACAAAACTCTGTCCCACTTTCCTGCCCTCTAATGACGCCATGTCTGACTGAGAGTAAATTATATAATGTTATCTAATTAGAAGGGAGAGAGAGAGCCAGGCATCCCATCTGTCATCCCAACAATAAGCCAACACATGAGGATGTGCACGATGTGAAACAAACACGTTCATCACCGCAACAAGCCAGACAAGCAAAACTATCTCAGTGGATTCTTAAGCCGTCTTTACCTTGAAGCAGGAAAACTGATATATTGATTTTTAATTACCCAACACGACATCTTTAAATTGTTGTAGGCGACTCCACTATTACCACTGCATCTTATGCAACTAAATACTTTGTTTATCTTGTGGATGTAGGAGTAGGAGGAGGAGGCGTTGCTGCTGCCGGGAGCTGAGCTCTCCTCCTCCCTCCGAAGCTCCGACTGCAGGTCCAAGTCCGCAGTGAAGCCGGACCTGGGTCTGTCCACGGTGGACCGGTCTCTGCTGGAGGACCGGGGTCTGTCCACGGTGGACCGGTCTCTGCTGGAGGATCTGGGTCTGTCCATCTTCTCTCTGATGGTCTTGTTTAAATCACTGTAGCTTTATGTGTATTGATACAAATATGTCTTTTAAAATCCTACATCCTACTGTTTGGATTATGTGCAATATGTGCTCCTTTTCTGAATGTCAACCAGTGTGTGCATGCTTCAGTTTGTGCCGACAACAAGCACACTCGCAGACAAAGCCATAAGGCAACGTTTGAATAGTGCTCAGCATGATCTCCTCCCATTCACGGCGTGCTACAGGATGTTCCCATGAGGCCACCGGGTCTGGATACTTACGGGAAATGGGAGCCGTGTGTAAACAGCCTGGCTGCAGATCAGGTGACCGACCCTCCTTTCTTTGCTGAATGAGATCGCAGCCATCCACCACACCCCTTTACACACACACACACACACACACACACACACACACACACACACCGCCACCAAGCTGTCACTGTACCATGTATTTCCAGAGATGATTTAAATCTGATTAAATTTCCAAAAATTTAATAAAAGAGCTTTCTGGTGAAATGAAGGGAGGGGGTGGTGGTGGGGTTTTTGCCTGATGCAGAACCTGTTTACGCTTTAACACACAAGTGATGTGAAAATCAGAGACGTCGGCTCTGAAAAAGGGATGACTGGATGGATTTGGAGGAAAAGAGAAAGTAAACCTATCCACAAGAAGCAGACGTTACTCAACACGCTATTTCAGGGAGGCACTAGGATTTCTATCTGGGGTGAAAGAAGGGCACAAAAACAGACAGATGGACAAAGAATAACGGAATAGACAGGAGGGAAAAATGGACAGGGACAGAAACAATGGGAGTATTCACCCTGCAGGGTAAAGACATGTTTACTTGCAGTAAGTAAAAGTACCAATACAACGATGCAAACATACTCCATAACAAGTAGAAGTCCTGCATTCAAAAGTCTACTTATCTAGAAGTATTATCAACAAAATGTACGTAAAGTTTGAAAAAGTGATCAGATATTACATAGCAGACTTGGAGGTGGAGCTAGTTTTAACTACTTGATGTATAGTTTAGTCCAGTGGTTCTCAAGCTAGGGGTCGGGCCCCTCCAAAGGGTCACACGATAATTAGAAAAATAGCAAAAAACTGTGGCTCTCAGATAATTATATATAGTGCAGTAAAAAGTGCAATATTTCCCTCTGAAATGTGAGTGAAGTAGAAGTATTAAGAAGCATTAAATGGATATACTCAAGTAAGGTACAAGTACCTCAAAATTGTCAATGTACTTTCCATCAATGTCTGAGGTTAGTAAAGGTAAAACGTGTGCATTGGATAGCGTCAGTAAATACACACACCAGCGTGTGTGTGTGTGTGTGTGTGTGTGTGTGTGTCTGTGAAGTGAAGTGAGGAGCTGGCTGTGAAAGTGAGAACACTGTTCAACCCCCCCACCACCACCACCACCACCACCGCAGCTCAGGGCTCAGCTCCAACAGGTGGACAAGAGGACAATGCAACACTGAAGGAAGCAGAGGATGACATCACAGACTCCATGGACACACAAACACACACACACACACACACACACACACGCAGCATCGGCCATCTGAGTCACAAGCCTCGTTAGGGATTCTCACACATGACGACATGCGAGCCGATTCCTGAAAAACTCGGAGCGCTCACCGCTTCAGTGAATGATGCTCGGATAGGAGATAAGAGTGTCGCATGAATGCATCATGTCTCGTGTGTGTGTGTGTCTGTGTGTCTGTGTGTGTGTGTGTGTGTGTGTGTGTGTGTGTGTGTGTGTGTGTGTGTGTGTGTGTGTGTGTGTGTGTGTGTGTGTGTGTGTGCTGGAGAACAAGGCTTCTGGGGGTAATGTTGCAGACAGAGGATGCGGTTGCTTGTTAAATCATGAGCCAGACAGCTTTAATGTGACGCATTAAACCCTCTAGTGAGACAGCAACAACGGCAACTGTGAAGATTACTCTTCATTTCAAACACCACCATATTAAAAAATAATCCAAGAACACCATTTGAATGGGATATTAGGGTAATCGAGTATTCGGTTAAAAATGATCATTAAAGGTAGTAAAACAATGCCTGAGTTTTGGTACAGCGGATACATTTTTTTTTTAGGCAAATCAACTTCCCAGTACGAACACATGAAAAGCCCTTATTTAAATCATTAAGTCCCAAAAGCAGTAAAATGCACTAATAGCTCAATCCAGAGTTATTTTACGTCCTCCCTTTAATTAGAACGAGAACAAGGCTGCACCGAGGGCGGGGGGGGCGGGGTGTACTCCCCAACACCTGTAAACACAATTTGATGTGTAAAATCATCGCACCGGCCCTTTAACAAAACATAAAAGACCCTCTAAACAAAATCATCCATACTAGAATTTTGCCAAGAAAAAGTCTCGTTATTAGCAAAGATACAATCAGAAGAGAGAACACAGAGACTACAGGTCAATAATCCATAACAACCTCATCCACTGACATCATGTGATGTGATGGAAAAGGCCGAGAACAGCTACTGAATGGACAAAACATATCTAAGAATAAGTACATAATCTGACCTTTTATGGACAAATTTGGGTCAGAACTATTGAGGTTTGATAACCAGTCTCATAAAGTGTATATAATATCTGTAAAAACATACTATATACCACAGACACACATATTACATAGTATAAGAGGAATAAAGTTAGACGATTTAGTTAGTAATTTAGTTGGACGACACAAAGGTGGAAGAATAAGAACTTCAGCTCCCGACCCGCCTGCCAACTCGGGCAGCGAGTCCACAAATGAGACGTCTCTGTGAGCCGCTCAACTTGTTCTCGAGGGAATAAAGCTTCACGAGCACAGCCCCTGTTTATGTAAGGATGGTAATGTGTTTCAGATTACAGACGGTCGTATGGAAATTCTTGTGGCGAGACTGGCCTTTTCACTGGCGGATTGCAGGGGAGCGGGCCTACCAGGCCTTTTCTCCTCAGTCAGTTCAGGGGAGACTCTTTTTTTTTTTTCACGATTAGCAAGAAATCTCCGGGGAGAGTCTGGGGAACTGAAGTAACACTTGCATAAAGAATTTTGACGACTAAGACATAAAAGAAGCATACTTTAGCAGCCCGACTGGCCTATAATCTCCCTCAGATCCTGGTCCTCCCCTCTGAAGCCCAAAACCCACCGACAGGGTTGAAAAGCATGTTTTCTTTTAACAAGCAGCAAAGCTACCCTGTTGATCACAGCCAGGAGCTGTAAAAACTAACATTACCGTCAAATTGTCCTCTTTCCGACGGTCCTTTAACACATCATGTGTGACGAACGATACCGTCAGAAAGCATGCGAATCCCAAATTTCACCAAAAACACTTTATTCTACAAGTCTCATTTAAAATGTCGCCCCAAATAAACCGTTTGCTCTAACCACATCCTGTAAAAAACATTTAATTCTGCACTCCTTGATGCAACTGGGAAGCCATGAATGACTTAGCTGAGACCAACAGTCACGTGACAAAAAAATCTGTGAAACTTTGACTGAACTGCAGGCTGCTGATGAGGGAGCATTGAGGAGAGGACAGGAGAGTTTGTAAGTAGACGTTGTAAAATTGTAAATAGTTCAATATATACAGCACGTGGAGCCTCAATGTTTTTTTACTACATTGGTAACATTTGCGGGCGCTTGGAAAAATGTTGGATGTATAGATTTCATTGTTTTCCGATTTTCCTAAAATTCTTTTTTGGGATTTATGGTATTATAACTGTGTTATACTGCACAAAAGACATGTTTGAGTTCTCTCTACTTCCACCCATGATAGTGCTGTTTCCATAGAGGTGCACTGATTTATACATTGCAGTGAAAAACGAGGCCACAGAGATTAAAATGTGCCCCGAAACTGCTTCAGAGGGTTTTAAACCTATGACTGTGATTGATGTTGAGGAAAAGAGCTACTGGACAAAATGAGAAACGCCGTCTATCTGAGCGTTCATCTATAAATATTTCTCTTCCAGTCACTGACCACCGCTAAAAAGGAAGAAAAACTTTAATAAGCGGGTTGGGGTTAAATATTCTTAGAGGCATTTGCTGCACAGTATCATCCATTTCCATCTTTGCTGCAGGGTGAGGATGTCAGCCAGAACTGAGTGTTCTGCACATGGATTTTGGTTTTTATTGCAGGATGGAATGAACAAAAGAAAGAGAGCAAACATGTGAGATCAAGCTGAGGAGAGCACTCTGGCTTAAAATGCTTTGAGGCTGAATTCCAATACGATTAAATTAAAAGGAGCATTGTTATTATTGCTTTAATATTTTAAGCTTTTTATATCTCTCTCTAGCTTCACAATGATGTCCCTTGTATAATGCTTATGTTTTAGCTTCAAAATGCTTTTTTGCCAAAGCGCTTCTAAAAACTTATTCCCATGTGACATAAGGATGACCTTTACATCCTTATAGTCAGTGTTTTATCTACAGTATATGACGGTTGGCTTGCTCTAGTTTGTTGAAGCAGGGAACAGTACCCAGTTAGTCTGGATCAGAAAGTCACAATAACACAAACTAACTAACCGATCGAGGCAGCCAGAAACTCCTGTGTTCTGCCAGGAAAGCAATGTCGATTCTTTTCCTAATTAATCGTCTTTTTTTCACACAATATAACCAAAAGGAACCGATAAGCAGTATCAATAAGAGTACTAGTATCGATCAGATCCTAATGATACCCATCCCGAGGCCCGACCATCAGTTATTGTCCAGTTATTTCCAAACTTAGCAGAGCTAACAGCGGCTCAGCTAGTGCTAGCTTCACACTAATTATAACATTACTGATTAGCTTGGTTTAGGAACCTACGGTTTAGGAACCTAGGACATAAAAAAACATTCCAGTATCACCTGAGCTATCACTGAACAGAAAGGCGGGCTCATTATCTCACAGGAGGGAGAACAAAGTCTCTGCTCTACCTGAGCCATGTTGGTACTTTGAGCCCTCTGATTATCCTTCAGGAGGGAGAGTCGGGTTGTCCTTCTCTGCACCACACCTCTTCTACTCTGCTCCATCAGTTAAAACAGGAGAGCCATTGTTCCTTACAACAGCAGGTGAGAATACTTTGCATGTAATTTCATGGTCAAATCCAGGAAACAGAGCGACGACTTTCACTTGGAAACGCTTTGATTGTGAGTTATGCACACCCTTCAGAGCATGCATCAATGCTATCTCAGCATTTTGGATCTTAAGCACACATGCCCGTCTACTCTGCACACAGGATTCCCAGCTCGGCTATGAAGAGGAGCTGCAGGAAGCAATGAAACGTGAGGAGCGAAGGCAAAGAGGAAACAGCCAGCTTTCCTGCTTGGTCGGCCTGCTCCGTATTATTGGAGACTTCCTGTTCAAAGTCCTCTTGAACTCCCCCATAGATGGGTTCAAAGGTGAAATCACTCGGAGCGGTTCATACAGTCGAACAAACAGCAGCTCTCAGAATATATTTACATGTATTCAGCCGTGATATTAACCTGAAAATGATTATCTCCGGCCCGGTGTTAAAACAGGAGGGTTCGGTCCTGAGCTAAAATCAGCTTCTGGTTGAACATATTTGCAGCAGACAGGGGTGCATACCACATCTGGGCATCTGTGTTGTGTGCTACGCTGACTTTCATTTTGTCCACATATTTGCGCTCCCATTGTGTTTTGCTATGGGATATAAACCCCACCCGTCACGCACTCCAACATGATTAAAACAAACATCCCGTCCTGTGAAGCTCAGACTTCTTGTCAAGTTCTTCTCGACCACGTTTCATTCATCTGCACAAAAAAGAAAACCAAGAAGTGCAGTCGTGGTTTTTTAAATTGTTTATCTGCAATATCAGACACTCATTTGGTGGAAGAACTGAAGAAATCCCTCTGTAATTATTTGGGGAAACACATGGCAGGAATGGGTTTTTTCCTGAATTCCAAAGGGACCGACAAAACAACGCCTTATAAAGACATTCAGCTGCCCGGCTCACGGTACCATCAGACCTACAGCACACTGAGAGCCCTCGCTCACCACCGTCCGGCTGAAACAGCTTCCTGTAAACTCTACTTTGTCTGTAGTTATCTTTATTCAGACGGCTGTTAGGAGATCTAGACTGAAGCCCTCGGGGCATCCATCCTGCGGTGAGAATTTGCAGCTAATGATGGGACGATATATATTCAACGCGATATCGTGGATTGCAATAAAAACACTCACAATAATAATATTGTCAACAAGCGACCTGAAAAAGCTTCCTAGCTCACTATTTTTGGTAGAACGGTGAAAATAGAGCCTGATTTAAAAAAATACAGGAAATAATTAAGAAAGAACAGAAATCACACTATCTTGTTTTTCACAAAACAAGATGCATCCTATCTGTAATGCAATAAAAAATATGTGTTTCTTAACAGAATATGAGGGAAAGGGAATTGTCAGAATGTTTCAGAGCCATTTTAAGAGTGATTTCGGTGATTATCAGGATAATAATGCTTGAATCACATGTATGTTGTCCAGGATAATGGTGACATGAAGTGTTCATATTGTCTCATGCCTATTTGCAGCTTTGTCTGACTTGTAGCATCCCAGTGTGCATGAATTAAAAATCAGAGCAATCACTGTTAAAACATTTATTTTGATACCATAATTCCCTTCAGTGTGTAACGCGCTGTCATCTTTAGTTCAGACCAAGAAATCTTATATGCTGACTGGTCGATTCAGGCAAATTCCCAAAGACGCTACAGGAATTTAGCTTGAACTTTTATCCTTCCAGACATCTCTAGAACAAAGTCTGGGCATCTGCTGGGCTCTATTTCAGGACTGGGAGGCTCTCTGGGACCGGACCACGCAGCTCCACCTCAGAGTCAAAACACAAGTTAATGTCAACTTCAACAACTGGGTCTGAGGGGACGGAGAGACAGAGAGAGAGACAGAGAGAGAGAGAGAGACAGAGAGAGAGCACTCTGTTCCAAATGCTGCCACTTCTACTGCCTACCACAACTCAACGTGGCACAAGTAGAAACGCTCGTCAACGGGAGAGTCACTCAATGAGGCCTGCAGTGACGGAGCACTCAAAATGCTTTATTTGCTCTTCCACAACTTCTAAATAAAACTCCAAAACATTCACTTTGTTAAGTATTTTTAAAACCAAGCTTTTAGTGTGCAGCCATTTCCCACAATGCAGTGTGGCATAAAAATACACCCAGGAGAGATGTGCAGACGTGCTTTTGGCCCTGCAGGCTTTGAGATAACTGTTCCAAAACAAATGGAGACCATTAGAGGCCTCTTGGCCTCTGGATCCCTCCTTCAAGTGGTCCACTCCCACCTCACACTCCCTCGGACGAGAGGGGAAAAAGAGCAGAAAAAAAAGAAAAAGGAAGCTCTCCTGGCCGGTCACACCCTCTACAAATAACATTCTGCACACGCCACCTCCGGGACCGTCTAGCTGGAGGGAAAAGAAAGAGGGAGAGGAGGGCTGCTGCTGTCTGGCTGCTCTCTGGTCTTCTTGTCGGGCTGCTGGAGCTTCTGTTCACACCACCGAAACTCATCTTATTCAAGAGGTTTGGATACAAAAACACAGCTGACCAGAATGGCCGTAAACCTCCAGGAAACACGCACACTGGACTCTCTTCTCTTAAGACATGTTCAGCTTCACATTTCTACGGTTAAAAGAGCATTTTCCTTGATTAATCAATTCATTGTTTGGTCTAGAAAACAGTGAAAAATGGCTTTTACTATTTATTTGAATCTTGTTTCATCCAACAAACGATCTAAAACACAGAAATATTAAAGTTACTGTGCTGTAAGAAAAGGTAAAGCAGCATATTTTCCCATTAAAGAAGACAGAAACATTGGCATTTGTGGACTCTTATCTATTATGAAATACAACAATATCACAGATAAAGACCAAAATAGACTTCTAATAGTTGAATATTGTTTCCTGTATTATACTCTGTCAACAAAGTAATATCTGCAAGAGCTTCTTCAGACGAAAAAAGTCTGATGGTAGAAAAGGAAACCCAAATATTTTGGTGTGGAGGACATTCCCTCTTAGTATAAAGGAGGTCCTGTAGCTCACTCTTCTTGGCCATAGAAGGGAAAACATGCATCCTTCAAACCCTCCAAATATTTATCCCACAGGTCACCGCTGCGTCTGGAACACTGTCGGAAACTCTGTACGTCACCCGAGTGAGGAGGTGATGAAGGTTTTATTAAGCGTGTCTTAGTACAGCTGCAGTGTGTGCCGCCTGCACGAGCTGACAAGACACTGAAAATGAATACGAACAAGAACCAATACAGAGAAGAACGTGCACAATCACATGATCAGACCTTCATTAATACAAGACTCTTTACTTCTGCACATATACAGTCTATGTGCAAAGTGACGACATCGATACACATCATCGTCTTTAAGATACGCCTGTATCTTGAAATTCCCATAACATGTCACTATTAATAAAAGCTCAGTAACAAAACCGTCAAATCATATTTCAGTTGTTCAGTTTTCAGTTTTTGTGAGTTGATATAAATATAAACGAGCAAAAGACATCATCTCATATCGATCGATCGCAAATAATCAATACAGTATCGTATCGTGATGAAACTTGTGATTTACACCACTACTTATGTATACGGCCTAAATATTGTGATGTACCTTTATGTGATGTTTATAGATTTTCTTATTTTGCTGGTTTTTAATAGCTTGTTATTGGTTTCCTATCATGGTTTCTTGTACTGTGGTAACATGAGAATTTCTCCCCCTGGGAATCAATAACGTCTTATCTTATAGATTATTAACAAAGCAGAAATTGTAACCTAGAAATAAAAGGTAATGATTAATTGAATAGTTAATCTTCTAAGCCTTCTTTTCCAGGCTTTTGAGATCAAACTTGAAACAAATCAATAAAGGAAACAAACATTCCAGAATATTCAAACAATAAGACACAAACAAATGGTACTCAACTCCCACAAAGACAAAACAGCTCAGCTCCTAAGAAATATTTGGCTTCGAAAAACAATCATTCAGGGACATATTTTTGCTTTCTATGCACATACAGTACGTCCTCAACATTTGCTTTGACGGGACAATTTCAGACCATTTTCTTGTCAAACTTGGACAATATCTCACCTTTAATCGTGTTAATATTACACCACAACTTGTTCTAAAGTCAGATCAGCTGCTGCTCTATCATCAGCTGTGCTGTCAAAGACCCACCACAGTACTAACGCAGAGGAGTTTCCTGCAGTAGAAACCCACACTGCTGATGTCCTCTACTGCACCATCACTGTCCACCACCACCTCAAACTCTCTCCATGACGTCAGGGATCAGTTACACTTTCATCACAGTCAGAGGTGAGGACGATGTGAACGTATGAACCACAACTGCTCTGTTCATTCACAAAAAAACAGCATGCTTGACACCGAGCCACTGTCAACACAGCTGATAGAAACCGGCCTGCACGAGAATCGGTCTGCAGAACACTCTGTGTGTGTGTGTGTGTGTGTGTGTGTGTGTGTGTGTGTGTGTGTGTGTGTGTGTGTGTGTGTAGGTGTGTGTGTAGGTGTGTGTGCAGGTTAGGTGGAGTCAGCATGTTTCCAAACTACAATACCGGTTTGATCGAAAGCTGTGACCACATGAATGCGGTGGCATCGCTCCAGCAGCTGTACTGCGGCGTGGCTACAGGTGCGGACAATGACAACGTCCTGCTGGGTTGTTCGGCAAGTTGTGCAACAAATGCACGTGAAAACACTCGTGTAGCACCTGTTACAACCGGACACATATCCAGATAAAGTGATGCTTGAAAAGACACTAAGGTCGCCCTCAGACCCCGTCTGTGTGTGTGTGTGTGTGTGTGTGTGTGTGTGTGTGTGTGTGTGTGTGTGTGTGTGTGTGTGTGTGTGTGTGTGTGTGTGTGTTTTCTCTCGTTATCCTACGGAGCATGCGTGGATTTACAAAAAGGTGAATGGCCGCTTACCTGAGTTTTAGGTTCGTCATGAACTCCTCCATAGACACGTTGTCCAAAAGCACAAAATCCGCTTTCCCATACTCCAGGCTCTCGTGCTCTGCCATGCTGATACCTGTTTGTTGTTGTTGTTGTTGTTTTAAACTCGTGGAAAAATAATAAAGTTTTAACAACAAGTTGCTTTGAAGTGCCGACCAAAGGTGAGCATTGATGGGCTCCTGTGCACGCCTCCTCTCCTCAGTGGACACGTTTTCATCCGTCAAACTGGAATTTCAGTTTGATTACGCTCGAAAAAAATGTAATGTGTTTTGTTTTTTTATTCCTTGTGGCTTTAAATAGTGAAATAACTATTTTCCCCTAACGAGTCCGGCTTTTCTATATTTGAAGTCGTGAAGTATCCCAGCATATCCTCATGTCCGTCCAAAGTTCCCCCTTTACGCAAAAAAAAAAAGTAACCGTCCCCGTTACATCGTACGCGAGAGGTCCGTCCGTTTTCCTGGAGTTTCTCTCTCCTGTCGTCCCAGCGGGCCGACACCTCTGCCAATCGGATTGAGAGCCGCCTCTTCGTAACCCCGCCCCCCGCCCTGCGGTGGTGAGAGGTGCTGGTCGGACTGGTCAAATAGTTGTGGAGACCACAGCTCCGCTGTTCCTGATACATATTTCGGTGATGACGGGGCCTCCTCTAAGTTGTAAAACAGTCGCAGGGAGAAAACGTACCGACGTGTATGATGCCCTCTGTTACCATAAAAGGAAGAATTACAGCTCATCTGAGTTATTCTCAATGGGATATGAAAGAGAGGACTGTGGTTCATAGATGAGAGTGTGCAGCCTTCTCGATTCAACCTGCTGACTTTGAACCGTTATCGACCGACAGATCGGGTCTGAGTCGGTTCCTCTGATCTGGTTCTGAATGAGGCCTCCAGTCTGAAAAAGCTCCTAAACGAGAAGCTGAACACCAAGAACTGACTGCTGCGTCCAAGTCTCCACTAGCAATAGTACACTGGTGTGAGTGCGCCACCTGGTGGTTAACACAGGGAAGTATCTGTAGATAGATAGATAGATAGATAGATAGATAGATAGATAGATAGATAGATAGATAGATAGATAGATAGATAGATAGATAGATAGATAGATGACAGTTCACTGAACTTGTAGACATAGCAGGCCTAGTTGAAGGGACATCTCTTGACCTGGATGATGGTGGATCAGAGGGCCCAGCAGTTCTTCCTCCACAGTCTTCTTCAGTTCCTCTGGCCACTCACCCTGTGGGTGACGATGCTCTCCCTTCTCTTCGGGTGAGGCCCCGCCACATTTGTCCACAGAGATAAGAGATAAGACCAGCCTCTGGTCGAAAAAGAAAGACAATTGTCATCATCACATTAAAGTAAATACAGAACAATCTGGCTCGTCACCATTTGAACCATTTGATTAAGTCTGCAGAGGACAGAGTGATGCAGCACTTAAAGAATCATTATATTTTACGTAAAGAACAATGTTTTTCCCTCTGGCCTCTTTTCTGACATCTGTGATTGAATATCATTTGACATCCAGTAGCTGATGTGCTGATGGAGACAGACTGTAGAGGACCTGAGTCAGAGCATTCAGCTGAAGTGTTGTTTGTTCACACCTGAGACTCTCCATATCCTGTGAAGCAGCAAAGTCAGCACTTTTTTTCTTTTAGCTTAGATTTGAAATGCTGCAAATTCTTGCAGATTTATAATATTTAAGGATTAACATATTCATGTTGCAGCTCATGTCGAGTCCAGAGCAGACAGAGGCAGGACTTTTGTATTTCTGAAAAGGCATAAGGACGAGACAAAATATTGTAAAATTGGACTGTTTTTAGGGCAAAAAAGCTGAAGAGATTAAATTAAAATACAAAATGATTTAGTACCTAGTTGTAAAACAAAATTAAGGTCATTATGATGGGAAATGGACTTAACAAAAAATATAATTAAAAGGTTGAAGGAATAAATTAAATGGAAAATTAGAATTTTTGGTTGCTAGTCAAACATTTCTTTAGTGGGTGGAGTTGTGGTGATGTGGGTGTCAAGGTCTGATGTGTCTCCTTACAAATGACAATTTTCACACCATCCATAATAAAATTTTGCATATAAGGTTACAGTTATGGCTGCAGTTAACAACTATTATTATCGAATAATCTGACAATAATTCTCTCTATTAATCTTTAATCGTTGGTCTATAAAATGTCAGAAAAACACAGATTTTAGTACAGTGGTAATTTATTAAAGTCCAAATTGATCTTTTTTCCGACCAACAGGCCAAAAACCCGAAGATGTTAAGTTTCTGGACACAAAGACAAAGAAAAGCAACACATTTCAGAAGCTGGAGGCAGAGAAAGTTTGATATAATTCCTTAAATTTAACCAGAAACGATTAACGAAGATTCATTTTCTGTCAATCACTTGTACTTGTACTTGTACTTGTACGTAGATTTTTACTTGCACAAAAAGCTTCAGCTCAGCCTGAAAACAGTCTGTCACACGACTTTGTAAGTAATTGCCTTTAATATAATGAATGTTCTATTCTCTTTACAGTTCAGTGTGACAAAAGCTCAGCACAGTTCTGTCTGTGCAGAGCAACATCTGGGGAAAGGAAAAAAAACACAAAACTTTAGTTGCATAATGTATGAATCTTAAGCTCCGTCTGCCTTCAGGCTTCGTAACATCGGAGAGCAAAGCTCGTACTCACAGACTTTGAGAAGTTACAAACGCAGCCTCAGCTAAGACAACCATCTGGTGACAACAACAGTTGCTCAATGGTTATGTAAAAATGGTTTCTCACTTACTTATTGTATAATCACATTAGATTACTGCAGGAACAGCAGCATTGCTTTGAGTAACGTACAAATGCCTGGTGATTTTACTGGGCATGAATTACTTCAGCAGAAAAGTTCACATTGTCAATCTAATGAGAAAACAATTATATATATATATATATATATATATATATATATATATATATATATATATATATATATATATATATATATATATATATATATATATATATATATATATATATATATATATAATTTATTCACAACTTCACTGAATGAAGTATTTTAACCAACTTAAATCCTGATCATAACCACCAAATATTCATTAATTAAGTTTGTTTACACCATGCCTCTGTAGTGTATTACACACTTTGATGCATTGCATCAAACAGTGCAGTGACCCATAATACAGCAGCAATGCCCCTAGTGGACACCAGGAAAACAGCATGTTATTCTCCCCGTAATCTGGGGGAGAAATTACAATATTGAAGCCAGGGCGTCCGTATTTTGGCAACACAGTTTATTATATACTTATTATAGGAGATAATATGAGGTTTAACTTCCAAAATATAATAAAAAAACTCACTGCTTTGCTAAAATGTATGCCAAATGCATTAACACAACTGAAATTATTGAGAAATTTAAAAAGCCAAAAATGTGTTATTCATTCTGGTTAATTGTTACTTTTCTTAGCAACAGGGTTTGTGTGTTTGTTAACTTAATGTGGGTGAAGTTTTATGTAGTTGTGATTTCTGATCTTGGTTTTGTATTTATTATTAAAGGCTGCAGCTCATGCTGAACAGAATCTGTGCAGAGTAAATCACTCTTTAAAATATAACCTTACATAAGAGACATATTCACTTATTTATTGCTCCCCTCGTGTTTTACAGTAGTTCCACACAACGGTGCAGATATTGGACATGATGTTCCTGTCGCTGTGCTGCAGCAGTCCCTGTTGCTATGGAGAGTCTATCAGCCTGTTGTTTGTATGCGATAAGGAGAAGGGCACTGTTGGATTCTTTCCACTCTGTGTAGCTGTGGTGGCCTGGAGGTAAACATCCTGGTTCTCTGGCCACATAGATCAGCTGCTGTTGCTGCTGTTGTTGACTAGTCGGCCTGTAAAATAAGCCTCACTTGACATCTGCTACCTGCCGGATCTGTCATTGATCACAGTTTCCCAAAAAATGTGCCAGACTCTATGCTTAGTCAAAACTACTTCTTAATTGTATATATATTATGAATATAAATATTAAAGCCAGTTGACCGAAGACAAAAACTTGCCACCTGTTTTTTCTTTCTCTTCTTTTAAAAAAACACAACATAAATAAACATAAATGAGATTCTTTTTGTACCAAATTTGCATTTTCTTTTGTTCATTTTATTAAACTTACACTTTTATTTATAACATTAACAAATACTCTTGTTTTATTTTGGTTGACTTCTAACTTTTCTTTCTTTCTTCAAATAAAAAAATACTATGTATATACATTATATATTATATCATATACAGTCAAATTTAAAGAATACATTTAAGTTCAAGCGAGATGCAGTATTTTGTTGATCCTTTAAAGTTCAAGTTTATCAGTTTATAGACAATGATGTCATTGCTATAAACTTTTAACAAAGCAAAACCACAGTGACAAATTCTGCACTCAAACTTTCACTTAAAGTACATAAAAGTACGTGAAGTTTGCGTAAAAGTACTCATTATGCAAAATGTACCCTTTTAGAATGTCATTTTTTTTTCCATGTATTATGAAATACTGAACATTTTTATATTATAAAAGATCAGTTAATTAAGTAGCATTTTAATGTAGTAGCTGGTTCAGGTGTAGCTCATTTAAACTGTGGGGTAGTTAAAGAAAAAAACTATTGTGAGAACTTTTCATTTAACATCAAAGTGAAACACATAAATTACAATACACGATCAGCAGACACTTTATTTTCACTCCTGCCATGACTAACACATGACACACTAACCTCCATCTGTTTTCATACAGTGTAAAGAAGCTTATTATCTATTATTAGAACTCTTTTGGCTGCATGAGTCTCACATTCCCCAACAACCAGAAGACCGTGACCCGTCCGTTTCCCCATCATGACCTCTGTCTTACTGGGCTCTGGGCCCGGGTTCTAGAAGTGTGATCCAGTGCGTCACTCTTCGTCCACAGGCAGAGGAACACCAAGCAGGGCTGGAAACTTCTACCGACATAAATCTTTCTGTGGTGGAAAGATTTATTGTTTTTGTGCCCGAGGGTCTGGAGCTGGAATGGCTGCAGGGTAGAGTTGCTGAACTTGATCTCACCACAGGATCCAGAACAGATCCAGTGACACAGAGGTAAAAACAAACCACGTTTAGTTTCCCTCTGTTCGTCCCACACAGAGAAGACAACACCGCGGGGATCCTCCACTGATCGATACAATCAATCGCCTGTTCCCACCTAATGAACTGTCGTCCACTCACTCACTCACTCACACAGACACACCAGAATGAAAAAGCACAAGAGAAGCATTTTGTATTTAAGTTGTTCTTTATTTTGTGGACTGTATTCACACTATGTACAATATTTTCAGTCGCGTAGCTATAAAAATAACCTTTAACTTACTGTATGATTTAAGATTAATTTAATACAAAATAAATCTGTGCATTTTCAACACATATGGACCCGGGAACATTTCTCTCCTTGTATGGCACAGTGTAAAAAGACAATCTGAGACTGACCTCGCTTTATGGGATCACAGAGAACTGAAACATGGCATACACTGCCTCCTGGGGTTTTAATAACACTGGCCTCAATTGAACTCGGCTTAAACCTCACAAACAAAATTGTGGCAGATCCTCTGGTGGCTGGCTCTAAAAGCCTGCTGTATCACAGAGCACATGGGCCCTTTAGCTGCTCTATCAATCCACTCTCTGTCTCCGTAATGAATGCAAATTAATGCACAGAAGAAGAGTGGATTACATTCAGCCCGGTCCAGAAAAAAACTGACGCTAAGATAAAGCCGTATCTTATCAGTCAACGCGAATACTGTGATTTAAAGTCGGAAATATCAAAAGCTCCGACGATTATCCATGCAGAAAGCACAACAACAGATCAATTTAAAAGTCATTTGTTCAACTCTACGGATCCAACGGTATTACAGTACTCTCAACATTAACACGGTGCAACAGGAGTATTATTTCAGATAATTCAAGTATTTCGATGAAATGAGCCTTTGGGTGAAGTTGCTACTATAAGGCTTGGGTGACTCTTCCTACAGGATGAGGTTCAACTGAACACCTCCATTTGTGGCTGCTCAAACATCTGCAGCATGTGTCTTAAAACTGGAATATTTTAAACCCTCCTCTGCATCGGTCCTCATACTCACACTTTTTTTTTTTTTTCAGTCTCAACACCAAACCTATAACATGCTCCGTCTCTACCTGCACATGACGCAACACTGGAGCTGCATCTCCCAAAGTCCTATCGGTTAGTAGCTGTTTTCTATTTCCCTATGAAGAACCCAAAAGAACAACAAGGACTAAAAGCAACATGAAGATTGCTAAAAACCTAAGTTAAGTCTGGAGATGACTCTCTCTCATTAGACAAAAAAGGTTCGGTGCACACATCTGCCCTGACAGATGACGACGTGGGAATATGAAGGCTTCGTGGTGTGTGGGCTCCAAGCACCGGGACACTTTCACTTGGGAACCTTATAGATGCTCAGATCTAGAGGCTCTTTACTGGGTATGCACCAGTCGTCGGCCTCTTGGCTCACTTTGTAGTTCTTCAGAGCGGTTTTGTTGTACACCGGCAGCCTCTCGATGGAGTCTGTGGACAGCGCCTATGGGGACAGGAGGGACGGCTTGTAATTACAAATATCCTGTCATACCTGGCTTCACGGGTCTGCAGAGTTGTTGCCACAAGGCAGTCCTTCTCTCTACTTTCAAACTCTTTTGGCGTCACGTCACAGTTTTGTGCACGATCACCACGTCTGGCTCACCTTCAGGTAGATGACGGCGTCCGTGCCGTGGCCCTCCATGGAGTAGAGCTGCAGGTCCCCCTGGAAGTACTGGGCGTAGAGACGGGAGATGGGCAGACCGTAGCCGAAGCCAGCCTGTTCAGAGAGAGGGGGGGGGATCAAGGGTTTAAGAAGGCTTTGTTCTCCGTCACACTGCGAGCAGGAGCGCTCCTCCATGGAACAAGTTTGCTTTATGTATTGTGGATCCTCAACGATGAGGATTTAAATTTTTAAATAGTAAGAGAGTCTAAATAAAAGGCTGAATGAGCATTTTCTTGCTTGGAGACTGTATTGAAATTAAAATTATATATAATATATACACACACACACACACACACACACACACACACACACACACATATAGAGAAAGATAGATAAATATAGAAAATATTTTTCAATAAATGAAACGAGTAGATAACACCCCACCGCCTGCATCTCTACGTACCAGGGGAGGCCGTGTGCGCTCTCCTATCTGTGGAGCCGGAGCAGTGGAGAACATGTAGCTGAAGAGGTTCTCGATCCTCCGAAAGGGGACACCTCCACCCTTGTCGCTCACCTGCAGACAAAGTAGGTCAGAAACAGAGGTGAGACGGGCCGACACAGAGAGGTGAGACGGGGAGAGGACAGAGAATGACGTGAGGTCCTTGAACAGCGCTGAGCCACAGAGAAGTGGAGGCGCCTGTCCTGAACACATGGCCTCAACTCAACGGCCCTCTGACCGTTTAACGCACATATCGTCATGGTAAACGTGCAAATGGCCAACTGGTAGAGGAGGCAGATCAAAGAAAGGGCTCGCAAACAAAGTCAATGCCGGCTTTTTAATACTAGAAAACCAAAACACTGAGCTGAAAGATAATAGAAAGTGCTAAGCTAAGGGGGAGTCTGGTGATTATCAGTGTGTTCTTCACTTTTCACATGAAACAGAAATTGAAGCTATTGTGGACATAAAAATGTTGTTTGGTGCAGCTTCAAGTATTTCTTTATGAATGAGTCACAACAAGCGGGAACAACATGGGTATTAAGACGAGCTATGAACACCCATGCAGTTAATCTTATCAGAGCTCAGTAGCTCTGTTTTCCGATCAGCACTGTGATTAACTGAGGGTGAAGTCGTTACATAACGGGTTTAGAGGAGGATTCTGGTAGCAACAACAAAAAAGAGGTGACTCTCTTAGCTTTGAAAGCAAAAGGTATTGTGTTCAATAGGGCCGTTTTATTAATTAATGTAATACTAAACTGATTTGAACAGTCTAAAAGATTAACTTAGTGAAAGCGTTTCATCTTTACGGGCTTCATTAAACTCGTTAAAAATGTTCTGTTCACACAAGAGCTTACAAACATAAAAACACGCCCACAGACAATTTAAAAACTCCAATCCACCTGCTATTAATAAGTGTGTGAACATTACAGGGGAGGGGGAGGGGGAGCTCCAGGGAGAACGGAGTCCCTCTTTGCTCTTCACGCTTTTACCAAAATATCCAAAAGTTTTATTTGTCTATTTCAAGAAGCTGCACTTTTAACTTGCAACCCACCTTGATTGACATGTCCTCGTCTCCCAGAGACACCATGACTTGGATGGGTGGGAGGGTGTTGCTGTTGTCGTGAGTCTCAATTGTGGCCCTCATGGCATTCTACAAAAAAAAAAAAAAAAAAGACATCTTAAAGTAGTTTTTAAATGTATTTCTTTCATTGTAAAATCATTCATTGGTCTGTAAATAAAAACCACGGGATGTGTCGCACCTTAAAGAGCTCAAACAGCATGTGATAGAGGTGAGAGGGAACGTACACGATGCTCATCGGAAGGTTCTTCTTCTTCTTACCTGCACAAAAGACAAACGGCTTCTTAATTCATTCTGCTTTATTCAAAATGCATTATCGGTGGCAATTATTCTGCTACGCTCTGGTTTTGCTGTCTGAGAGGGTCCGCGTGTCAATATTGTCTGATGCAGTCAGCCGGGCTCATTTCGCCTTTTACTTGAGCTTCACTGCTATAATTAGAGGCCTCTCAGGTCCATCTGGCTGAACGCTAATTCACATACAAACACTCTGCTGTGTGTACACACACAGAGGACTCGGCTCCATTTGTCCTTTATTTAAATCTCTTGAACGAACGACGAGGACTTTTGCCCTTTGGGGCGTCGGTATTAAGAGTGAAATCGGGTTTGTATTTAACCTGCCAGATTAAATGAATGTAAGCTTACTGCACATCTCCTGGAGAATCAGATCAGGGGAGCGGAGGTAGTACTGGTCACACAGCATCTTGGCACTGTGGAAAGCATCTGACACAAAAAATAAAAATAAAAAAAGAGATAAAAGTCAGAAATTATGATCACAATACAAAGAAAACCTGTTCAGCGTTGGTGTTTAAGTAGTAATCAATAGAATGAAAAGCTTAGAAAGACATCAGGGTAGCACATCAAAGCTATTGTTCTTTAGAAGTCAGATTATATTTGACATAGCTCATCGAACCCTTTTAACTCCAAACATAATTCATATTTACCCTGGACGACATCGCCGATTTCACAGTGGGGGTCAATGCTCCCAATGGTGTTCGGGTGGACCGGGTTGAGGGTTCCATCAAAAATAAGAGCTGCAGAGAACACAAGAACCAAGTTAAGTACAGAAAGCACAAAGTGTGCCATCTGTAATTATCCACAGCAAACAACAACATCAGCAAAGATCATACTTTTCTTTTTGAAGAATATACACTTTATTCTAAAAAAATATTTTTCTATATGACAAAATAAGCCAATCTTGCGTTCCACCTTATGGTACTTTGGTACCCAGAAAGTATTGAAGTATGTTGATACCCAGACCAGTAACCCTAATAACACAACAAGTACTACTAATAACAAAAGTGCAAAGAAGCCAAAACACGCCGTAAAAGAAATATCAGCTGCTACTGTAAATTCTCTTTCATGCTGCGGTCGTAGATTACACCATCGACAAGATATGCATCAACAATCTTTGTTCCACATGACCGATGACGATAAGTCTACGAGCTCACGATGATAAACACGACTCTGAACGGCATGTTGTTGTCCTCACAGAGCAGGAAATCTGCTGCTCAAATAGTTTAGTCTTAAGTTATGATATGAAAAAAAACTGGAATCAATGCATAAAAGGAAAGAAGAAGACAATCAAGTGTGTTTTAAGCCAAATCAGATATTCGCCAGTTAAAGGGCCAGCGTGTCGGATCTGGCGGCATCTAGCAGTGAGGTTGCTTATCCCGTATGTTATGCTCGTAGGTGTCTGAAGCTAAAACACGCATGTCCCTCTCTAGAGCCGGTGTTTGGTTTGTCCGTTCTGGGCTATTGTAGAAACATGGTGGCCGTCTCTGTGAAGAGGACCTACTCTGTATGCAGGTATAAACGGTGATTATACACTAAAGAAAACATACTTTTAATATTATGTTCCATTTCTGCCAATTGATCCCTTTAAATGATACACACTGTACCTTTAAAATGTTGTAATACATTCATTTGGTAGATTCAATTTGAGATCTGGGGTTTAGTGTCTTACACGAGGACACATTGACATGAGGACGGGACATCTATCTAAAGTGTTGACGAAAGAAAATCCAGTAGTTTATATCCTGTTTGCTTCTGTTTACATCCCCTAATGATTCTGCACCGCATGCTGCATGTTTATCTATAAACTTTATGACGTGAAGCCTGACTAGATTCAAACTGTTCCCCAGGCAAACAAAAACATCCCACATAAAAAAAAAAAAAAAAAAAAATCTATAATGGATGTGACAATAAATAAAAATAAGTTTGTGAGACGACATATTATTTATTTTTTTAAGATTATTTCAGAGTGGAGAGACTTGTTTTTCCCCCTGGGTGTCGAGAGAGTGACAGTGAGCAGAGGGAGTAAAATAATAATGTCACACAAACTGGTATGAAAATATTCATTACAGACACAACGCAAGAAGAGTAACTTTTGACTAAACCAGATTTACGTGTTTGGAATGTTTTTAGAGCTCATATCTGATCGCATGCAGGCAATCCAAAGAAATGATGGAATGCTCCTCACTGTGCTGGTTGATGAGCATGCGGATGGAGATGCGGCTCATGTAGAAGCGGTCCAGGAAGTACTGGATGTTCTGGTTGGTCACTAGGTCCTGGGGGAAGGTCTCTTTGTATTCGATGATACCCTGGGCCATAGTCGGCACGACATCGTTGTGCCTGTTTCTGATGGTCACTAAAGTGTCAACAAACCTGGGGAGCGCAGCAGGACAATAAGCAAATTAATTAGCATCAAAAAGCATTAAAATAGTATTTTCCCAATAATGTGACATGGAAAAAAAGACACTTCAACAACTTCAGGCTTCATTTAAAGCTACTTGGAGGAATTTTCATTTTGTGTTGATTTTGGCGGCCCCTGTGGACTAAAGTGGTAGTGTTTGAAGCACCAGAGTCCCTTTAGAAAACCTCATTTTACTGCAGCAGGGTCTGACAGTCTGCCCCTCTCAGTCCTGGTCCTCCCATGCCTTACTTTTATAAGTCACATAGAGGCATCAGTATTAAACTGAGACTGTTTCACAGCCAGTTAAAAGTTCCTCACAGTAACTTTAAATATTAAAAGGTTGAGCCGTTCAATCTCGTCAATAAACAAATGTGAGACTGTCGAGCAAAATGAGGAACTCACTCTCCCAGGACTTTGAAGTCATCAGGATTCTTGTCTAGGAATTCAAGGATCTCCATTAAACTCTGGATGTACCTGACAAAAAAAAACATAAATAAAGACGTTCACACACAAACACGTTTGTTGTCATATGGAAGACAAACAGTTGAGTGAGTCCTGCAGGAAGTTCATTCATTAAAGTTCCTGGTTCTGTAGTTCATTCGTCACAAAGCAAAGGCAAGCAGCTCCTGAAAACAAGATCACGTGACGGAAGAGGAGAAACTAGGGTAAAGTTCACGGCTGAGAGCCTTTCCCCTTCACAGGGCGAGTTGGAAACAGTTCAGCTTGGCCAACCGTCCTACTACATGACCATACACAGAGTCAACAGCTGGGCCTGGAAACGTCTCACTCGTCGGGGGGGAATCTGGTTTCAAACACGTTTTAATGAGTGACTGAGAGAGACTCGGTCTGCTCTTTAGTTTTGGCACAATGTGCCACAGTGGAGACGTTGTCACAACAACAACAGAAACACACCGCCCCGGTTTCACTCACCAGCTCTGCACTATCTGCACAGACGGGGTGGTGAGCAGCCTGTTGGGCAGCAGGTTGATTTCCTTCATAATGTTGGAGAGTCTCACCGGGAGCTCCTGTCTCAGGAAGACAAAGGACGTCTTCTCACAGGCGTTGATGGAACCTGAGTCATCACAGAGAGGAAAACAACAAGCAGAGCTGAGGCCATATGTTGATATCATCATTTAACAAGCAACATGTCGAAAATGTGAAGAGTTTCTGCTTTTTCTTCAACTTAAATGATTTAACATATTTGGGTTTTTAGAAATACTTTTTAGACAGTCGGTTGGAAATTAAATTAATCAACAGTGAATGTGATAGTAAGTTGATTTTGAACGGATGGTTTTGGCAAAACAAACAATTTGGGCACTGAAATATTATGCATTTCGATCACACGACTATTTGATTCATTTAAAAAATAACTTATAGATAATACAAATAACCATAACAATAATTATTATTATTAAATATTGGATATAAGCATTTTGCTCAGTAAATAATACTGGATTCCTCTGCACAATTTGCAATCTGCTGAGAGACTTTGTTCTACAAACTATTAGTATGTTCATTATTAGAAGGAGCAACTGTTTTTGTCACAGGGCCCAAACAGTGCAGAGAGATATGATGCAACACTCTGCACTGTGAGCACTACGCTGCTTCAGAGGAACCCTGTGCAGAGCAGATGGTGACTCCACTAACACGCACCATTGGAGAATCGCGTCTGCACATCGCTCCCTGAGTGTAGTTCCGTCCACAATGAGCCATCCGATCGCAGATCAATACTCACCGAAATCGAGGAACTGCTTCATGGAGAGCGGTGAGGGGGAGAATTTGGAGAAATGTTCGATGTGTTTGGGCACGCTGGCCAACGCGGCGTTTTTCATGATGAACCGAACGAACTTCATTACTGCAGCTGTGGAGGGGTCCGGTGTCCACAAAGGTCCGATGCTAAGCTAGGAATCCTCCAAACTGACCGCCGGACAACAGGGGCGGCCGGGCAAGAGCAGCGAGCCGCAGCCAATAGGGAGGCCGGGATTTTATTATTTACGTTCCGGGCTGGCCAATGGGAAGTCCTGGAGGGCGGGGCTAGTGAAGTTTCGACGCTCACAGAGGCCGCTTCTCCTTCGATGGCATAAATAGGTGATTAACTAATCAGTGGTCGAACAAACAACACACGTGACTGAATGGGATGTGGCTCACAGTCGGCGGTCCGGTTCATGCCGGAGGTGTTGAGTTTAGTCATCAGACTTCTGTGGAGGACAGGGAAGCGTTCCCACACCGAGCTGGGAAAACTATTTCTTTATTTTGTTTTTTTTCTTTAACAATTGCACAAGTACAATTCCACAAATTGTCAATAAGAGACAGCAAAATGCTGTAAACTTGCACAGACTTGTAAACATACACTCATGTATATAGAATTTACCAAGAATAATGAATAGATGATTTCTTTTTGGAGCTGGCTTTGGGCACGCTGGTCATTGTCATGTTAAAACTGGAATGAGACAAACACAAACTGTTTACACAAAGTTAGAGATTTCCCATCTGCATTTTATCCATATAATGTAAATCAGAATCAGAATCAGAACAATTTATTGCCAAGAAAGTTTTCACCTACAAGGAATTTGTCATGGCGGAAAGTGCATAACATTAAACAATAACAAACAATAACATCAAACAATCAACAACAATCAAGACAGTGCAATAAATAGAAATTGAACATATTCAAAATTACAATAGAATATAAAATAAAGTGCACAACAAACGGATAACAGGACTGTAAACAAGTGAAATGTAAGTGAAATGTTAAAAGTGTCGAGTGTGTATAAATAAAGAAACATAGGGATGAGCAGGGGAGTGTATGGAAGAGAATTGTCCTGGCAATGACAGTCAGTGGGGGTCCCGGGCTTTGACATCCTCTGCTGAGCTTTCTTGGTGATGGAGCTGATGTTAAGCTCCCACTTGAGGTCCTGAGTTAAGGTGGAGCCCAGGAAGCGGAAAGACTCCACAGGGTGATAGGGGCAGGTGGGGCAGGTACGTTCTTCCTAAAGTCCACAACCATCTCCACTGTCCCCACTCCTAAATGCCTGTTCCTTGTGCAGCCTTAGTTGTCTGAGTTCTGCTGTAAATAATCTTACTGTTGCATTTCAGAATCAACAAGTATGTGTGCACGCACAAGTTTTTATGCATTAAATTACTTACGCAGAAATATAAATAACAGCGAGGAACAACGACAAAGAAGCTGGATAAATAAAGGTAAAGACTAGGACTGATATGAACACAAGTAGTGAAAAATAAGTGTTTGTATCGAGATCATATAAATAAAAATAAAAAGCACAAATGAACTACAACATAAAAAGTCAAGTGGTTTGTAAGTTGTAAACAATACAAAATGAATACTGAAAGGACATACACGGACTGGATGACTATGTATGTACATGTAAAGATGTCATAATGTATTTAAATATTAAATGTATGCATGTGTTTTAGGGTTATTGGCTGTATGACAAATCTGTCACTTTATATGCATAAAAAAAGATTTACTTACTTTCTTGTCCCCAAGGAGCAAAGTCAGAAGCGCTGTATTGTCGAAAAGGTCTGCAGCTTTATGATTTATTTCATTGGACCAATGGAAACTTAAAAGTATGTGACTACAGTGTCTACACTTTGAACCATACACTATCCAACATGTTTACGACCAGGTTTTAAGTGGGTCAAACAGACTGTTTACCTGTTTTGTTATTATTTTTATTATTATATTATTGACTTTATGAACGCACACACAAGAGGCCAATTCAATAAAGTGGTGATCAGGAGTCACTTATCTCAAACAGAAGCTTGAAGTTCAGGGGGAATTCCCTTCCACCTCCATCGTCGGATGCTCTCTGCTCCTTGTTTCCGTCCTCCTCTCCTGCTGGGCAGAAGTTCATCCTCCGTGAAGCGATTGGCTGGAGGTTTGCCACCCATGGTTTTGAATAGGAATGCCTTTGTCAGGGAACACAGCGTCCTGATCAAATCTCCCATTACATAAGCGACAGTCTGGATTGTCCTTTATAAAGCCACACTGTCCCGCCTCTCCATCAATACATACACCTCTTGTACTCACATGTGGGAGGCAATATTAACTTGAAAGTAATATTATGGAATAACACGGATCATTTCAGCTTCGCCAGCTCACAGCAGATAATAACGCTGATCCCTGCTAGATAATATACAAACAAGTATTAGTCATATTCTCTCTAAATGTCAGTTGTTTGGCTTTTTAGTAGTTGTTCTACTATATCAGCATCCTCTGCCTCCAGGTGTTTTTTTATTTTTTATGTTTTGTTTGCAGTACAGTCCTGATTTAAACACCTCAGAGTTCGCAGCGGAACATGTCACTTGTCACGCAGCACTTTTAAATCTGCCAGTCACAGCAAAATATCGCCGTCCTTCAGGCAGATGTGTCCCTTGAAAGAGAGCATGGGAGGCCAGAATGTGTCAGTCAACTAGAGAGAGCTGCTGCAGGGGAAGGAAAAGGCCTTAGTCAGCAGGAGATATATTACCTGTGGAGATTTATTTGAGTTCAAAACAGGGAAATCAAGGGCGGTAATGTAAAAAAGAAACGTGGCTTTTCTACACGTTATTTAGGAAAGTTAATTTCATATTTGATAAGTGGGCCATGTTTGTCACTGCAGTTTGATCCGCACTAATTAGAAGGAGTTGTAATGGCTGTATTTCAAACAATTATGTTTCTTAACATCCTTATTAAATTATTGGACAGCTACAGATGCAAGTTACTTTGCAGATTAAAAACTTAAACCATATGACGAGTCATTAAATAACACTGGGCTGCCACTGATCCCAGTACTCCCTGGCCTCATTTCACATCTTTCAGCATTGAGGGATACAGATTTTAAATGTGGGGGAAAGAGAGCACTGTTAGAGTTTCAATACTCAGGATCAGCAGATGGCCTGAGTTTTGGTACCGGGAGAGAAAAGGCCTGATTGATACATTCAGATAAAAGTCCCAAGGGTCCGTTTTCAGGGTTCGAGTAATGAGCAATTTTGCTTTTGATACTTAAAGCACATTTTGCTGAAACCACTGGGTAGGTTTTTCCTCGTCATTATGGCTTTAATTGCCGCTAAGAGTGGCAGCACATACTTTTTTTTTTATGAACCCTACGACAGATCTGAACTCTTTCCAGTCTATACGTTTGATTTGATTCAGTTGGAGCCTGAAACTACCGGCTGCCCTTGTTCAAAACTGGCCCTGGAGACACATCTAGAGGGGAGTGCTTAACTGAACTGGTCGTGGAGGGGGGGGGGGGGGGGGGGGGTAGTTGTTAGGCTGCACCCGGTACTTTTCCGCTCTCCATCAGCCTACATTCCTGCCAGCAGTCAGCTGCTATTCCCCTCTGTCAACAAACAGCCGGGCATATCAGGCGAGAATGTTTGGGCATTCGATCGGTGCCGTGCCGGTTGAAGAGTCTGCGACTGGACAACAACAACTCCAGTGGAAATTTCCTCTGGCTGCAGGCCGGATGGAGCCGTTGATGGCCCACGAGGCAGAACCGGTGTCACTTCAGTTAGGAACTTCAGTTAAATACCACGATTCCCTGCACAGGGTTTAACTTCTTCATAACAAAAGATTTCCTCTGATTAAAGGTTAAATCACATCCAATGCTTCATTTGTCTGGTCGGCGTAATCACCACAACATTCACAGCGTGTTTAGTTCCTATTCATGAAACAACTGATAATGGCAGCGCCGCACAAATGCAAATTAGAGAAGACGTTCCTCTAATCAAGCATATGAAATGAGCTTTCAGAGGGTCATTGTAATCATTTTGAAAGGAACTGCTGACTGAGAACGATGAAAGAAAAGTAGAAGTGAAATAGAGAAAACTAAAGCAAAGGCTGGATTTAACAATCTTTCAAAGGTCGCGGAGCAGAGAACTACATTTCAACAAATGTGTTGTGTTGTTGGCTGACAGACAATTTCATTTAATACAACCCAATAACATTTCAGAACACACATTCCACCAAACACAAGATCTCCCAAAACATGATTGAGCTGTTTTAAGTTGATGTTAAGTCACTTAGTAAACGTTGGGAAAGATGGTCGTCTTGGTTAAATATTGATAAAAGAAAACACTGACTAGAAACATGACAGAAGGTGTATGTCGGCTTTATTAACCAAAATCACAATCGTTCTCTAAACTTAACCAAAGAGCTTCTGTTGACAAAACCCCAACAACACACTGGACAAATGATGCATATTCAGCTCTTCCTTTTGCCAAAGATGCTCTCAATCCACCTCCTTCAAAACAACATCTCTAAGAGAACGTCAAAAAACAGTCGTTGAATGATTTGACATCAGGATGAATAATGAATCAAAGGTGAAAGAACATCTGAGAGAACATCTGAGAGAACGTGTGTCAGTTGGAGAAGTAGATGAACCGTACATGTTTGAAGTGCTTAACAGAGGGCATGCGTCTGATATTCATAGTACAGTTTTGTATCAACTTACATAATCTTTCTGATTTGACTTCCAGTGGAACAAAACGTCCATACTGTATTAAAACATTGACCTGAATATAATACTATTGTTTTTTTTTAATTTAAGATACTCCTGCAAATGTGGCATCGCACTTTAGCATGCAAATTATCATGTTTTAACAAGTCAGTGACATGAATAATAAATATATAATAAATTAAATACAACCTCTCATAACCGTTGACCCAGAAACACCAATTGAAATGTTGAAATATAAAGAGAATCTCTTTGTTTGGGGATTTTTGTTTTTCTTAAAGAAGACTTGTAGAATGATTATTATTCCTTCACTGATGGGCTGGTTCTTTGCTAAATTTATTTTGAAGTAGACATACAGTTTTTTTCCATAGAGGATGAATTTTCAACAGACGGTTTTCTGTCTGCCCACTGTGTGCTGGATTGGTTTCAATCCGCTGTGAGAGAGAATGAATGAATCAGTAGATTCATCACAACGTAAAAATTGAGGGTACGTTATATAAGAAACACCTACAAGCATGTTATTAATGTGATGACGTATGGCCCCAGGATAAAAATGATGGAAGCAAATCACCATAATATCCCTAAAGTTGATCTGGAAGCTTCGTCTCCTGCGCTCATCTTCTCCGTTTAACGCCGTAAGACGTCTCAGGAAGAAACAAAAGCCATACGAACAATTGCATTGTTTAAAAAGCATTTCCTCATAAGTGCAAATCCACGTCTTGATGCTTTTCCAGGAAGTATGTCCTGTTTTTTGAGAATAACTTCAGTTTTGCACAACATCATACAGTATGTACCTTTTAATGGAGAAAAAGTAGATGTCCACTGAGTTTAATATGCATTTCAATCAAAGCATTAACAGCACAAACAACCACATTTCGATACAGATAAATATCTATTTATTATGTTTAATTGCATTAAATACGACAGCATTGGTAGTTGGTTAAAAACAGCACTGTTGCATCAATAACATTGAACTGTTTTTGCCCTTTAAGCCTCGAGCTGAACATAAAGAGGCTTTTTAACACTCACTTTATTGACATGGGGACGAGGTGTTACCCTTGGTACAACCTTTTGCCCAGTTAACATAAGTACATGCACACATAGACATAATAAGGTACAGTGGCTGGGCACATTTATCCCCGTCAGTTAATTGTATTGGTCAGCATGTTGTTCTGAGATATAAAGGCTTTATTGATCTCCTGTTACAGCTGAGACAGACTGAAAGGTAAGAAAACACATACAAGACTAAACCTAACTAAAATAAGTGATTGAAGCTATATATACATAGAACGAAATATGTATATTTATATATATGTAATGTGTATATGTAATGTAATATACATATTATTCACAACAATGGCACCAAATCAGTATAAGAGGAGAGTTGTGAAATGGTGTGATGAGAACCGACTCCCAAAGGTGAAGCCTGCAGTTATCCATCATGAAGGAAACTTTTGTTTCTTTCAGAGGCAGCTTTATGGAGCGGCACATTCCTGAAGAGCATCATGTGATTCACTTCATTCAGTAAAGTCCTGTGCAGCTTATATCTCCTGTGAGATTATAGGAGCTGAGCAACACCGTGCATATGATGTGTTGTAACACAACTCATAATAATAATAATAATAATAATAATATCCCCTTGTTCATCAGGCTCTGGTTTAGTTAATCTTGGTTGAAATAATCGTTCATGCCATCTAAGCAGTGGGAATAAAGGTTGTATGAGGAAGTGCATTATGACGTAATATATCCAGACTGCAGAGTAAGTAAACTGTAAGTGTACTTGTATGCTGTACGTGTTTATTCAGGGCAACCGTCACAAAGTATAAGAATAACAGATATTTACACAATATGGCCAAAAGTATGTAGACACTTAATGCATGTGTGCTTTAAAAGTAAACAAATATAATTAAATCTATGCATGAACGACACAAAACGTCAAATTAATTTCTGCTTCACTTTAAGCAAACAATGACCGCTTAAAGTAACTCAGAATGCATTATAATAGTGACTACAATGCATTGTCAAAAGATTGTAATGTATCACCACTATAGGAATTACAAAACATATGATCCTAAAACAAACTATTGTTATAAAGCATAATGCATATTTTGAGTGCTCTAAGGTCATGTTAACGCATGGGAATTATGGTTATAATTCATTAGAGACATGGGCATCATAGAAAATGTATTATTTAAATGTGGTAACATGGCAAGTGTAGAAAATTATTTGAATATTAAAGAACAAAGAAATCATCCAGCTGGGACACACAGCATGTAAAAAAAAAAAAAAAGATCAGTCATATCCCTCACAAAGTCACAAAGTAAAGGTGAAAGTGTGAGCATCAACTAAAGAGTTAATTAAATATCTAATGAGAATATCAGTGAACAGGGTCTCATCATGGCTTTGTGCACCACAGAAGTGGGGCATTCACCCAAATTAGGGTCAAGGACGTAAGAGACAGAGGAGTCCAGCTCAGACCATTTTAAACGGTGTCTCCCTCACACTTCATGCAGTTTGCCAATTTCAGACACTACAGACACTTTTTTCCTCACAGTCTGTAAAACAGAAGGTGTGAAGTGTTCATGTATGGAGGATACGGCCACTGGTGGAGCCATGCGGCTTTAAATGTAAGCTGTTGGACTGTTTGCGTTTCGCCTGTGCCATGCATCCTTGTTCCCTCTCCTTAAGTAGCCGTGTGAGGACTCTCTGGGGTTTGGCTCTTATAATCTGAATTTTCAGGGGTGGGCGGGTTTGGGGGGGGGGGGGGGGGGGGGGGGGGGGGGGCATATCTAATTCAGAATACCACATACAGGAGTTTCTTTTCTTCCTTGCCATTGGCTCTGCCTCTTCACATGCGGGGTGAGTCAAGCAGGAGACATAGATGTTCTCGTTAAAAAGGAGAGACTGACGCTCGTATTCCCGCGACATCATCATCCCACGATAGTGAGGGCTCCACGGTGTGCGGTGTGATGCTCAGTCCTGCACGGTAGCAGCTACGGGAGGCGCGCTTGTCCCCGCCACAGGAGCGCAGGTATACCGGACCAGCAGGCTTCTTCTTCTTCTTCTTCTTCTTCTTCTTCTTCTTTTTTACCGAGCACCGGACACGCCGGGAAACAGAGCGCGTTTTCTTTTTGGAGGGGGGGAGGGGGGTGTTGCTCTTCCCCAGCCTCCTACACTCCCGAGCGATGGCATTTACGGATCGATCAACGGGAGCGCGTGAGTTATCCCTCTTTTATACACAACCTCCCGTACAGTGTCTTTCATGTGACGGACACAATGCGCGCTGGAGACAACGGAGCAGACTGGATGTCACAGCCAGGGTTTTAGTCATCGCCACCCAGCAGCCTCGTTTTGACACGAGAGGTGTATAAGATGAAACAAAAAGAGAAATAATCATTATCTTGCTGTGTTTATTTATCGCACGCGCAATTTATTTGCAGCGGCCACAGCTGATGCGTACATCTCCTTAAAGGAGCCGCTTTGGCGCTTTGGCAACATCAGCATCACACACACACACACACACACACACACACACACACACACACACACACACACACACACACACACACACAGCGATAATGCCACGGCCGCGGGCAGCCTTCAACTTCAGCTCAGAGCTGGTGGAAGGCGGTCAGCGAGAAGTAGCCCACATCTGCCGGCTGGTTGTTCTCTGGCCTTGTTTTTGATCAATGCATGTTATCCATGTGAGAAAAGGAAGAAACTGGAGAGACACGTTTTATAAAAGGTGTCACAACCAAAAAACAAATCGGGTTATGTCCACACTGCAATAATATACTGTATATGTACATATGTATTTATATATATTTGCATATAGCCTATTTATTCTGCAGCAAAACTTGGTTGTTATCTAATTTCTCCTGTTAAACAATAGGTTAACAGAGGAAAAGGAAAGGAGGTGCTCACAGGGCTGTTGGAACATTTTGTCTTGGAAATACAAACACTGTTAACACGCTAAATATAGACTCATACACTGCTCATCTTTTCTCCTTATGCTAAAAAAGCCTGCATGCAAATGTAGATGTCCTGAATATCTGAATGATGATGTTTGAGATCATTTTGTACGGTAGAGTTAACAGCTGAACTCCCTCGGATTATCATTTCAGACCCTGTGAGAATGTTTAGGAACGTTAAGGCCAGTGGTTGTTTTTTAATCTGAAATTGTATCTGTATTTATCTAAAACAAAAACAAAAATTAAGGTGAAAGTGCTCGTGGGCTGTTGGACCCTTCTGTGTTGGAAATTGAAACACTGTCTTCACACCAGGCTTTAGACGAATGCAAGAGGAGCAATGCTTGCTCCTATAATAGGAAACTTGTATGTGGACTTAACTACTGGACATCTGCATGATGTTTTAAATTATTATTTATGATAAAAGACTCTATACAGGCATCACAGCTTCATTTACGCTGTGTGTCATCCCCAAGAATTATTATATCAATGCAAAAAATAGTATGAGGGGGCATGTGAAATCTCTACCACATGTCATGGCAGTCTATCCAAAAGTTGTCAAGGCATTTCACTCAAAACCAAACATGTCAACCTCATACAGGGACAGTTAAGGGATTCTATCTTCATACGACGGTTCGTATTATATCTTAACAAAAGATATTGCTCATTTTTCGTGCTTTCTCTTAAGAACGTCCAGCAACACGTGTTGACAATGACAACGCTCGCTACATCTGTGGACTGAGGGGTGACCGTGGCTAAGGAGAGCAGGGCTGTCTTTCAATCAGAGGGTCAGAGGTTCGATCCCCGGCTCCTGCTCCGCTAGTCTCATGTCAATGTGTCCTTGAGCAAGACACCTAACCCCAAAAATTGCTCCTGTAGCTGTGCCTACGGTAGATAGATACTAAATTGTCTGCTAAATGACTGTAATGTAATGTAATGTAGTCTTTTCATAATAAACCTCCAAGTTCAAATAAGTCAATGTTTGGGTTCAAATAACTATGTTACTCAAGTACCAAAGTTTTTGGACAAATAAGATAACATTTGGGTTAAAACGACCACTGAAGTACGGAAGTTATGCTGCAAATAAGTCAACTTGAACTTCTGGTTTAATGCGGGACACAATAGCAGTATCCCTGGTGAAGGTTTGGTGTTTTTTGCTATTTCAGTGCAGAATTTCATAGCAATCCATTAACGTGGCTAAAAGCCATAATAATAAAGAATGAGGGCAGTATTTCTGTCTTGGAACTATATCAGATTATACTGTGACAAATCTGAAGTCCTGCTTTTATACCAAACACACAGGGTTTGTGGCATGAAGTGAGGCTTGTTTTTGTCCTCAAAGAAAGCCTGGACTGGATTAAGAGCGGACAGCGACGTGGTGCTGAAATGCAGCCGGGTTTATCCTCGCTGTTCTCTCTCATAGAGGCCTGATAACTTCTGGCCATGAAAGAGGAGTGCTGACTACTTACTCATGCTGTTGGCATTCAGATCTCTGAATCACACACTCATACAGGCCTGATGATAATCAGCTCCAAGCCAACGTCTGTCAGTCACAGTCACTGCAGTGGCCTTAAAGAGGGGTCAATGGGCTACAATAAGAACTCAGAGCCTGATCTTAACGCTCCTCACTTCCCTTGATTCCCACCGCTTCATTTTAAGCATTCAGACCCTCCCTTCTCGTCAGTTCCTGTGGCGTTGTGTCCAAAGGAGCTCATTTAAGGGAGTGAATCACGGCTTTAGCCTACCTGCTAATCACCAATCGCACAGCCGATGTACTGCTCCACAGTCTCTCGTGGGTCTGGGCTTGCTTTTCTGCATTTTCGCCCTCGTTAATCTTGTTTTTTATTCTTTCTCCCGCACTTTTAAATTGGATCCCAGCAAGCTCCTCCATGCTTGGAGCTGTTGTATAATGCGCTTTGTTATCTGCTGATGAGTGCTGCTGATGCAGGTTTTTTTTTTTTCTGAAACATGATGCGCTGTGAAGTGAGGTTATGAGTATGCCAGTGAATTTATTCTCAGGAGGAAATGGCCTTTCGTTGTGATTTAGTTTGAAAAGGTATCAGATTACTACAGAGGTCTCTGCCCAATACATTATATCTCATATTTGTGTTTGATGGTATCAGGACACCTTACAGGAGACCGCGTCAATGTTCCAACAGGTTGTGTTTGGCTTCGTTATCGTGGATGCTTCATAATCGGTGTTGGTTTCATTTAATTATAGTGTTCTTTGGAGCTGCTTTGCTCCAGCTGACCTTGAGGAGCGATGTTCTGAAACAACTCCTGCAAAGTGTCCAAAGAGGGTGCGTTAGTGTGTGCATTCCTTCATGTTCAGGGCGGGGGTGTGCGTGTTGTGTATTGACGCAATCAGACTGAGAACATTGGCACCTTCGATTTGAATAGAGGACGTTTTTCTTTTCTCTGCTGAATGAATGAACTCGCAGAAGCAAATGAATCACAGCTGAAACGGCCGCCGCTAGAGCGACTTGTTCAATGTTGTGCATAATGCTGCTGAATCTGGAAAATCAAATACGTACATGAAACCATGTGGATCTTATTTAAAAAGAACAAAATTACACAGTAGAGACTGGAGATAATTATGTCAACCCTTATTCAAAAAGAAAGCATTTGCAAAGTGTGGCCTCAGCATCGAAAGTCAAGAAAAGCAGACGGTTATTGTCGATTTAGAAAGTGGCACACTTTGCATTTATTTCTGCAAATTGCACATTAAATTCTGTCAAGCGTGTAAATATAATTTTTCAGTATTCGCAGTATTTTTTGTCCCAAACACATGGACGCTGACATGCATTAAATTCACATACAGTATGGTGCAAGGCTCAGTTTTTCATTATTTTTCTTACTTACATAAATAAATAAATAAAGTCATATGTAAGCATTAATTAGATCTTTCTGACTGTTTTATATATATATATATATATATATATATATATATATATATATATATATATATATAGCCTATAAATCCGACTCTCTCCAGCTTTACATTACCCACAATGCAATTCAACCACCAACAGTTGACTCAGAGATTCTGTAACCATAACCGTACAAAAAGAGGAATTACGCCAATGGATAGTGAAAAGGCAACCAGATGAACTGATGAATAAAAACATCTGCCATCGATACAATGTCATCGTAGCTTTAAATATAACAGTAATTGTCACTACCGGTGTATTGCGACGCTTCTAGTCTGGAGGAGCACTCTCTGTTGATTCCCTCCCTGATTCTGAACGTCCTCTTTGACAGAATTAGAGCTGCTAACCTGTTGAGAGCGACATGATGCAACAACATGTCTTACCAAACACTGTATTCATCTTCTTTCACTAGAAAAGGTCCTTTTAGAGGCAGCTCTGACATAACAATGCACTGAAACGTTCCCAAAAAGATTGAAGCCAATCAACCGAACAAAGGACCGACCATAATACCAATCTATCAGATGTGACGCTTTCTTTCAGAAAAAGGGTGAAAAGGATTCTGCCACTGCAAACAGGCTGGATTTTTTATTTGTTTTGGTATTTGGTGAAAGCTCCGGCTTTTCCGCTCTATGAATGAAGAGCTGCTCGACTTGAGGGTTGTGTTTTTCAAACTGGCCTTCAAAGTAGGTTTGAATTTGAAATACCACAAAAAACGTGTTTTATTTCCTGTCTCTGGTGGTAAAAGGACAGTTTGGATTAATAGGGGTTGTATGAGGGACTCATCCACAGTCACAGTGTTACCGGCAGACTGCTGCTCCAAACCTAAAACAAAGACCCACCTGGATATCAGTTTACGTGTGCTCTATATTTAAAATATATTCACCACTTTATCTTGCTGTCACACAGACCTTTTTGATGGGAAACTGAACCGAAAGTGAAACTTGACTCTGGTTCCCTCGACAAAAAGCCAACGGGATTATTGCAGAAAATAATCTCAGAACCAAACGTTACAATCTCTTCAGCTTGTGTTAAACACAGGCCTTATTTCAGGCATCTAACCAAAAACACATTGACTTCGAGATGAGGGAACAGGAAGTGCAAACATGCTGACTCATTTTCGGCTTTTAGGATTCCTGCAGGACTCGTATTACTAATGACTGTTGGGCTGCTCCACTAGAAATGAACTTCTGTGTGTTTGAACAAAGTTTGTGACGACTAACCCGCCGACAGGCTGCTTGTTGAGCTTGTTGAGCTTGTTGTGATGCGACAACCCATCTTTTATCCCTGGAAAAATGTAATAACTTTTACCCCAAAACAAGCTTAAGATGATTTAGAATACACTTTACAGTTAACGTTGCGCTCTGAAGTTGCATTAATAACTCTGCGGCTACATGATGCTGTTGTTCCCATGGAGAGCACCAGAGAGCCGGGCTCAGACATGAGAATATGAGGTCATTTATCTCACTCTGCAGGCTCCTCACCGGTAGGCAGCATATATTAGACACACACACACACACACACGCACACACACACACACACACACACACACACACACACACACACACACACACACACACTGAAGAAGTGTCCTGCTTAGAAACAGTGCTGACATAATTCACATTCACTAATTTATGCAAAACCTATTCCATTTCCCTTCAATGTCTCTGCTACTTTTTCACACTCATTTGCAATGTTTCCTGCTCTGCTCTCTCTGGGAATCGACACGATTACGCTATGATTAGGTTCATGTCCATAAATATGGACTTTTATCTCAGCAACACACTTACGCTATGATTACAGTCATATACATAAATATGGACTTTTATCTCAGCAACACACTTACGCTATGATTACATTCATATACATAAATATGGACTTTTATGTGAGCCTCTTGCAGACCGAATCACTAAATGAAGAGGGCGAGCAGAGGCCCTATCGGCTGATGGAATATTCATAGATGGCTTTCAAGGGTCGCCGGGGGTAAAAGACGGGGGGGGGGGGGGGGGGGGGGGGGGGGGGGGGGGGGGGGGGGGGTTGACGGTAAGAACAAAGACCTGCTGTGATCCTGTTCTTATTGTTTATAAGCTTTTTTCAATTTAGGCCCGGCTCTTGAATAAGCCAAAAGATTGCAACAAATCAGATGTTTTGTTTCATAAGTCGATGCTGCAGGTTTCTGTGAAATTATAATTTTTAAATCATCATTCTGGGCGACAATAAGGAAGGAATGACCAATTCCAAAAGATGCTAACCAGTCACGACTGTTGACTGTGTTATTTAATTGCTATATACAGCAAGTACTGAAATCCAATTAACCATGATTTGTCCTCAGGCTCGCCGGCATAAAAACAGAGACGAGAGTCTCCTTTTGAAGTGTGCTTGATAAAAGTGAGTTAATCTAATCTCATTTTTTAATCCCCCAAATAAGAGAAGCGAACAGCAGCCAAAGTCTAGCCAGTGACAGACAGCCAGCTGTTGGAGCACGGAGGTAAAGTCCATCCAGATGGACTAATCTGCTTCAGTGCAAAACGCTGCCAGATCGGTTACACCTGAAGGACGTTTCTGTGCCAAATCAAAGCTTTTGATATTTCTAGGAAACAAAGCCTCTTAAAGGAATCCTTTTCCATCACCTACAGGAGGCCACAAGGTTGAAACCCCTGGAGGCGGGGGTGCACTCACACACACAAACACACAGCTCACATGCTTCCTCCTCTTCTTGCATTAACTCCATGTTTTCCCATCCAGTGTGAACCCTGCTGCTTGGTTTTATGACGTGTTTAAAGGGTTTTATTTTTGTAGTTCGGGTCATCATTTCTTTTGGCAATAACAAACATGTAGTGCAAAGCTGTAGTTGCTGAGAACACAGTGGCAACGTCAATAAAAAGAAGTCTGACGTGGCCAAAAAACAAACACATGCAGTCGAAAAAAGGTTAATAATGTAACAAATATGTAGGTTAAAAAAGGGGAAATGAATACCCAATCGTGTGCAGTTTTCCTGTAAAATGAGTGATTATTAATAACTCAAAATAATTTTACATGCACACTAATATTCCACTATTATGCAGATTATGACAAAATTGGGAATTCATGTAAACAGCATGCTGGATTTTCAAAATTAGGCCTTTTAAGACATGTGGGATATGCCGATACAGGCTATTTCCTGTCTATGGCCAGCTCTGTGCATTGTACAGTAGGTTTACACAAAATAACTACCAACTGTTCGCAGAGATGCATGCCCAACAAGGAAAAGCCTGCATTTCTGTGTATCTCAACGTCTGACCGTTACGAGGAGGTGGTGGAAGGAATGAGAGAGGGAGGCTAGAAGACCGCCACGTTGCGTTCATTCGAGAACGTTAATATTAGTGGAATATTCCGTGGGAATATTGTGGTCTTCAGGCAAAAAACTGAATATTATGTGCACCTAAAATTAATCATTGCTGACACTTTCAATTTTACCTCCACCTGCATGTTTGCAAAGTACATGAGAGAGATTGACCTAAAACGATTTGTGATTTTTCAAAAGGGTTACAGATAATCTGTCAACACCGAATGTCTGACTGCTCTTTTTTCTTGCCTGTCAGTTTTGACAATATTATCAGAACTAATGGATGGATGATGGCTAGAACTACCGAAATAAGAACCACGTTGATAAAGACCAGACTTTCCTTTAAAGCGGCTCCTCAGGATAAATACAAATTATAACCTGATCAAAAATGATGCATTTGTGGGCATTGAAAGAAATCACTTTTACTTCAAGGTGCGTTCAGACAGAAAGCGCAGCGACATTCACTTTGCATCATTCGTGCCAATTTGAGCACTTGCGCAGTCTGTATGGATTCAACCCGCGTTAGCTGTAAGCTAGCTAGCAATGGACGTAATGTGGTAAATACTGTGTTCAAACGTTGGGCAGAAAATACCTTTAAAAGATGCAAAATACTGCAACTTTAATAACGGGTTATAAAAGGTTGACGCATTGCCTTTGTATGCAATCAGACCACACGGTGACATGCTCATTCTTCATCACCCGGCCTTGCCTCCACTCGGTTTGTCTTCTCTCTCTACCTTCTCTTCTCTCCGTATTTCTTCTTTTTTTACGTAACTGTGTTGTAATATCTGTGGGCCAAGGTTTTGGCCTTGGTCTTTCTTTTCTCTTGCTTCTGAGAAAAGTCATGGGCGGCCCACCTGCATCAAGGCTCTCCTCTCTCTATCAGAAGTTTGGCTTCAGATGAGTCTCTCTCTCTCTCTCTCTCTCTCTCTCTCTCTCTCTCTCTCTCTCTCTCTCTCAGCCTCACCTCTTCCCAAACTCTGCTTTGCTGCTCTCAGAAGCAACAAACTCACACCTCCCACTGGCCTGTCCCGGCTTGTTTTTACCCCACCGACTGCACCAAACACCACCGCCGCCTTTTCGCACAGCAGGATTGCGATGACGTGTTTTTTTTTTTGTGTGTGTGAACATTGTGCGACAACTGCTCGGGGTGACACAATCCAGTTATATAGTTGCTTTTGTTGTTGGAGGGACACCTGGTTGCTTAGGAGACTGAAGGAATGTGATGTAACTGCAGTGTAATGTGACCACTCACTCTCTCAGCCCACACGAGGCTCTGTGCCGATCGTGGAGGCATAATGTGGAGTAAAAGGCATCGTACGTCTCTCTCTGTGTGTGTGTGTGTGTGTGTGTGTGTGTGTGTGTGTGTGTAAGAGACAGAAGGGCTCTAAAGTACCCACAGAGAGTTGTAGTAAAAAGAGAGGGAAATAGCCTCTAGAAAGGACCTCGTGTGTGTGAAACACTGGAGATATTCTGGTTCCAGGAAGAAGTAGAAAGTCCGTTTTGTCTTCATGCCCGCTGGGGATTCACACGATTCTTTTTGTGTCTCGGAAAAACCAGGTTACCCACTTGCTTGTCACTCGACTGCCTAAGCTCCCTCTGGTGCACCTCAAGATATCTACTCACAGTCTGAAAATGCCCCGACGGTGTTTTTGTGAGAAAATGTTTGTTATTTTAACGTCGTAACATAAATCCTCAGCAGGTGAATATGGTAAAACATAAAATAACTAACAAATATCAGCATTAAACTTCCCCAGTTGATTACTTACATTAAGACAATTATTATTTGTATTACAAGTTTTCCGAAATGTTATGTTTAAATAAGCAAATTAGGCATTATGTAATGGTTAGAAATTTGCAGTCAGTTAAAAAAACACTTAAATGTGTATTTTGGACGTTTTCTTCACTAGTCTGAAACAAGACATGTTATGGATGCAAAATATACCAAAATCTCAGCATCCACCCATGCATGAAAAACAATGTTTTTGCCTGTAGTCTCTCCTCGTAAAGAAGATACATACACATAGAATGAGGCATATTAAGGACACTGTCACATCTCTCCTTGCCTGGAATCAGACCTTACAATTATACTGCCGTCAAATTGACTCAAAGGCCACACAGAATAATTTCATGTGTGAGATAATCACTGTGTTTGCAGCAGGGCCTGGGCACAGCACATAGATCTCCAACAAATATGTAGCTGAAATACAGCTGGTGCCAGAGAGAGAGAGAGAGAGAGAGAGAGAGACAACTACAGAGCAAGACTGAGAGGAGGCACCGAGTAGTAGTTTGTAGTCTGTGTGCTGTAGCTACTTTGCAGAGCAGAGGAGAGGTGGACTTATGGAGGTCTTTACTTCAGTGACTAAAGGAGGACCAGCTGCTTTGTATTCACAACCTCCCGGTCTTTGATGGTGTTTTTGGCGGACAAACACTGAGGACTCTGACAAAAAACTGAGGAAGAAAACTGCTTGTTTGCAAGTGCAGGTGAGGAGGACATACATATCAGGGTTATCTTTGACTTTGACAGCAATGTTTTAAGGTGCCCTGTGGGATTTTCGGCCACTTGGGGCCCTATTTTGGGATGTTGGGGTGACCGTGGCTAAGTGGAGAGCAGGGCCGCCTATCAATCAATCAAGGGTCGGAGGTTCGATTCCCAGCTCCTGCTCTGCTAGTCTCATGTCAATGTGTCCTTGAGCAAGACACTTAACCCCAAAATGTCTCCCGTAGCTGCGTCTACGGTGTGTAGATAGATACTGAATTGTAAGTCGCTTTGGATAAAAGCATCAGCTAAATGACTGTAATGTAAGGTAATGTTGACTGAGTCCCTGTTTAGTTTGTATATTATCTTCTAGGAGGACACATTTGTGCACACGTGTGTGAAATGATACACATTTCATCTAGTCCTGTTGCCAGGGAGAAATGACGGAATTGTACGTATCTACAAACCATGGATATGTTGAATGTGGAGGTTTTTGCACCCGGTCAGAGCAAGTGACCTATAGATCAGGCGACCGCTATTGAAAGTTTTAGTAACGAGTACAACAAGCAAGGAAGTTTCACCCAGGAGACTGCTGTTATACGTTCCGCTGTTACGTTGCGCTGTTGCGTTGCGATGTTACGTTGCGCTGTAACGTTGCGCTGTAACGTTGTGCTGTAACGTTGCGCTGTAACGTTGTGCTGTAACGTTGCGCTGTAACGTTGTGCTGTTACATTGCGCTGTAACGTTGTGCTGTTACGTTGCGCTGTAACGTTGTGCTGTTACATTGCGCTGTAACGTTGTGCTGTTACGTTGCGCTGTAACGTTGTGCTGTTACGTTGCGCTGTTACGTCTTAGTTTACGTTGTACAGCCTTAACAAAGTAGTTTTGTGACTAGACCTAACCAAACGTTTCACAACGTTAACCACTTTGTATTGTGCGTTTCTGCAAGAGTGATACAAGGCTGGTATGAAACGTATTCATGAAACATATTTTTGGTTGACATTCAGCATATCCCGTGGTTTGCAGGAATGCAGACATTTTTGGGGGCGTTTTTTCCAGTTGACTGTAGGGGGCAGTAATGCAAACGTGTTGTGCATGTAAGCTATGCTTATTCACCAGTTTCACACTTTTCCACTGATCGACTATCGGTGGCAGCCACAGCAGGTACGCCTGGCAAGATTAACAAAACATTCACGTTAATGTCATGAAAATGTGAAAATTTAGATTTGAAAAACTTGGTGAGTCCAGACTTGATTGACTTTTCTGTCTCATTAAAACAATATCACATCTATTCAGGGTCCAAGAATGTGTACAAGCACTTTGTGTCTCCTGCAGAAAGGCCTTTGTAGTGTTGCTGCTTGTGTGGGCTGCTGTCAGTGGTGCTGAAAGCCAATAACCAGATGAACTGCACACAAAGGAGGCAGACAATCTTTCCCTGTGCAGATCAATACAACGATATCGATAAATCACCAGGATACATCTTCATACTCTCCTCATCATGTTGTCTCGTGTAGCACTCCCCCGATCCGTTCACGTATCACCTTCTTTTATTGTGTGGTTGATGTTACGTTCAAAGACCTCTTTTCAACACGTCCTCGTGCATCTTTTATTTCACGCCAGACGATTCAAAGATAGAGAGGTGTTACATGTGTGCAGAAGCTTACTATGTTCTGACAAAGAACAAGATGGGAGCCTTTTTCTCTGTGTGGTGGATGAATGGTGCTCCTCCCGTTAATGGTGAGGTCTATACGTGTGAAGTGTGCGGAGACAGGTGAACTGGAACACATGGGGTTCAATGCCCTGACAAGTCTGTTGTTGTGGCTGTGTTGTAATAATTGGCTGTGGAACACATCCCTTCTACATGTTCCTATTAACAGAAAGCCTGTGAAACCTCTCATTCATCCCTCCGTCTCTTTCCTCCCCTCATCCTCCCCTTCTCTCTCGCTCTCTTCTATCTTTGTCCGGCCTGTCAGCTGTGCTGTAATCTACTGTAGTTGTTTGCTTTATCCTTAACAAGTGTTGCATGCCTCTCTCACTCTGCTGTCATTATTCTCTTTCTTTCTCTTTCTCCCTCTCTCTCTCTGGCAGCTGCATATGAATCTCCTCAGCAGTCAGACAGTGTTGGTGACTGCTGGTAGAAGAAGTATTCAGACTCTTTACTTTTGTAAAAGTACTAATATCACACCGTGGAATACTCCACTACAAGTAAAAGTCCTGCATTCAAAACCCTAAGTAAAAGTATATATCAGCAAAATGTATGTCAAGCATAATTGTTGTATTCAAAATCTGAATCCACAAAATAACTAAAGGTATCAAATAAATGTAGCAACATTTTTCACACAAAGTATAAAGTAGCAGGAAATTAATATATTCAAGTCAAGTACAAGTACGTACAGTACTTGAGTAAAATGTGTGTGTGTGTGTGTGTGTGTGTGTGTGTGTGTGTGTGTGTGTGTGTGTGTGTGTGTGTGTGTGTGTGTGAGGACAGGGGGAAAAGGACAGCGGCCTTCAGTGGCTGAGCGGTTGTGTCCTTTGCCAAGGATACTGACTTCCATTAAAGTGATGTGCTAAAGCCTCCACAAAGAAGAGCGCACGTGCACACACACACACACACACACACACACACACACACACTCATTCAGAGGTCACGCGTGTTGTTTATTTTAACGACACCTGGATGAGCCGAGGTACAGCCTTTGTGTACAGATGATGTCACACATCGGGAGCACACACACACTTTGCTCCCACAATGCAATGCTCATGTTGATCATATATTCCTTCTGATCCAAGCTAGTGCTCTCGCCCCCCCCCCCCCCCCCCCCCCCCCCCCACACACATCATCTTGTCTCTGGCCTCGTCCAACAAGAAGCAGCAGCAGCAGCAGCATTAATTAATCAGCACACACAGATTGTCATATCAGCACTGGGAGCCAATTAAACACTTCTCTCTTAACCAGGTTCTCATAGATCTTTATTTCTTATAATAATAGAGGCCAGACTTGGAGTTACTCTCAGTTTATTGCAGCTTCATGCACAGTATATATTATAATTATTTTTCATCCAATTGGATGAGATTGGATTTGAATTTGTTATATAAAGATTGAGATAAAGATATATTTTTTTGTATTATGATGGGCTCCAGCTCTCTTTGCATTTAATGACGCATCTGTGTGCGTATGTCTGTTACGTTCGCTTTTCTTGTGTGAGCTTTGCATGCATCTGGTGTCTTCGAGAAATTTCCTCTGGAGAGCAATTCAAATGCTTTGAATAGGGATGCAATTGAAATCTTAGAATAAATGAATACATAATGTGTTTTTTTTAAATATTTTGATAGTGTAACAACTGTGTTTCTACACGCTCTATATTAATTAATTGTCATTTCATGCATCTTTGGTAGCATTATTTTGGTCATTCATAGCCGTGTGTGTGTGTGTGTGTGTGTGTGTGTGTGTGTGTGTGTGTGTGTGTGTGTGTGTGTGTGTGTGTGTGTGTGCCAACCCTGTATGTCTGACTATCAGTCCTGTAGTCAGTGCATGACAGCAGAACAGACACTTTGGAGGAGGATGTGATGTTCTGTGAAGCACGCAGGCCTTTAGATGCCGGGGGAACGAGACAAGAGTGAGAGCCGAGTACGAGTCGGGGCCACTGGCGCTGGAATGATTCGAGCTGCTCCTGCTGTCAAGGTCTCCAGCTGGCATTAATGTATGAATTTACTGTGAGGCAGGGGGGCTCACCGAAGTGTGTGAGTGAGTGTGTGTGTGTGTGTGTGTGTGTGTGTGTGTGTATGTGTGTGTGTGTGTGTGTGTGTGTGTGTGTGTGTGTGTGTGTGTGATGGGATCTGATTGATACCACTTTCCAAGTTAAGGTTGTGAAGTCGAGGCACGCTATAACGCTTTGCATTACATCTTCGTCCTCACCACCTGATCCTCCATCGCAGCAGGTTATGAAAACTCGGCCGACAACGACCGCTGCATCACTAAACCAAACCACAAACCTAGAAACACACTGCTCTGAGATTAATAATCAGCAAGCATTGATGAATAAACCATAAGACCCATCACACCCCACGGAGGATCGGAGCCTCTCCTTTGCTCAGAAGGCTACATATTGCATCACAAAGTTTCAGCTCTACATTATGGCGGCAGTATTTTCATTATTGACGTGTTGGTTATTTTTCACATAAATCAAGTAATTGTGTAGTCTTTCAAACGTCCAGAGCCCCAAAAAGACGTCATTAAAGACCTTGTTCTGTTGAACCAACAATCAAAAAGTTATTCAGTTACAAAGTTATAAAACGCATAAAAGCAAAGCAGGACAAACCAGCGTCACAGTGACCACATCCACTTCTTATATACTGTCTATTGTCACTACTAACTCCTGATACGGCTCTTTAGCTGCTAAATTATCCACTATGTCCACCAGGTCTACAGTTGTACAGCTAACTCAGGCTGGTCTCATCAAGCATTTGTAGCAACACCCACCTTTTAACCCAAACAACGATCTTTTCCTAAACCTAACTAAGTAGTTTTGTTACTGAGTTTCCTGTGAAAACAGAAGTATATTTTAAAAAGACTGTACAAATGTAACGCGCAGAAATTGACACGCGTTGCAGGACTTTCATAGGAAAACACACGAAAAATTAGGAGTAACTTTTTCGTAGGATATCACACAAACCGTTGTTTGAGGATACGTTGAGCTGAGCTCTCTCACGTTCCCTTTCTCACAACAATGTGCGTCTCTTGTGTCCTGAGCAGTCATCTTTCACGCCGTCCTGCTGGCGTACCAACTGTGCATTGTGAGAAAGCACCTCACTCTCTTTCGTGATGCGCTTTTGAACAGCTGAGACCAAATTGCAGGCTTAGTTTCTCTGGGGAAACACAGTAGTGCTCGTGAGTCATACAACTCACTCACCCTTTCAGCACGTATGTGTGTATTGCATGTACTCCGCGTGTGTTCAGGACCGCTTATGTGGCCGCGGTTAATTATGGAAGCTAAGTGAGGTTGGTAGGAGGAGGGTGGGCTTCTTATCTGGTCCTCTCCGTCCTTTTCTCTCTGCTCTTTGCCTCTGGGTTGCAGTTTAGCTCGACTTTGACTCAGATGTCAGAGGGAGAGAATCCAAGAATTGGATTGGTTGTAGTAATAATGAGGAGATTAATGTCTTTTGTGGGGAAAGTTGTCATTCAAAGTCAAGATAGAGGTTTTTTTTCTTCCTCCCTCCGCTCAGCGGGGCTGTGATGAACTTTGCTGTAGAATACCAAGAAGGATGAACGATGAAGGGAAGAGGGGGTGAGAAAAGGCAGGGTAAGGGATTGACGGTTCGATACAGCTCTGGTGGAAAGAAACATGAAGGAGGAAGAGAGAAAGGAGACAGAAAACGGAGAAGGGGCGACAAAAAAAATACAGCAACACAGCTCATTGTCTCCATCCTGCCCCTGCCATCAATCTCCTGAACGGCAGCTGCCTCACACACACACACACACACACACACACACACACACACACACAATGTCCGCCTGCCTACACGGCTGATTCCTCGAGTGATGAATCATGGCGCGGTATGGCGCGGCACAGCGAGGCATTTGTTAGAGGTGGTGTTTTTCTCCTGTACTGACAGGCTTTGTATAAGTGCTTTATATAGTGTGTGTGTGTGTGTGTGTGTGTGTGTGTGTGTGTGTGTGTGTGAGTGTGTGTGTGTGTGTGTGTGTGTGTGTGTGTGTGTGTGTGGATATGGACAGCAGTGGCACATGGCTGCTGAGCTGAGCTGTGTGTATAGTACAGTATGGTTTTAAGAGTACACGGTGTCTTCTAGGTAACTGAGTCTGAGCGCCTCACAGCAACAACAGCTTCACGAAGCAGAACACAGAGCTTCTACTCAGCCTTGGAGTTTGTTTCTTCCTCAAGAGAAGAAACAAATAGGATTAAAATAGGATTATTTATTACATGTTTTAGTAGCACTTCCTATGGCGCCCATGTCTATAACTCATCATAAAAACTTCTGGTTGCAAAAACAAGTCAGGTTGTATAGAAGTCTATGAGAAAATGACTCTACTTCTCTCTTGATTTATTACCTCAGTAAACATTGTAAACATGAGTTTATGGTCTCAATCTCTAGTAAATTATGGTTCATTTAGAGTCAAATAGACCATTAAGCAGGGTATGCTTTAAGGCGGGGCTTACTGTGATTGACAGGTCTCTACCAGAGACGTATACGCCATCTCTACGTCACTCCTCCACAGTCAAAATATGATCACTTCTGTTCATTGGTTGCATAAAAACAACATGTAGCCAGCCGTAATTCAAGATGGCAACGGCAAAATCTCTGAATCCCTGAGTGATGCCACGATGACTACGCCCACATCTTATATACAGTCTATGGTATTGATATTGGGACCTTTATACAATATTGTATTTTTGGGAGTATAGACGTGTCTTGACCCTGCCTGTTTTACATGAATATATTAAAAGGATAGTTGTGGTGTTTTGAAGTGGGATTGCATGAGGTGCTTATCCATAGTTAGTGTATTACTACCTAGAGTAGATGGATCCCAGTTCGGAGAAACAGATATGAGTACCAGCGCGGGAACAAAGCAATGTACGACAGGTCTACAAAAGACCTGAATTATCCCTTTAAATTAAAAGAAAAATCAAAAAGCTTTTTCAAAATGAAATAGTCTTAAATAAGAGTAGTATTCCTGGGTTAAATCAGGAAATATTTACTCATCAGTGAGCCTTGAAATCTGAGCAAGGATTTAATACCAACTCTAAATACTGGACAGATCAATATTGAGTGTACCCGGGTCCGACTGATCACATACTGCACATCACACAGCTGCACACCTTTGCTTCCTGTCACAGCTTTGTTTGAGCAGGAAACACTTAACAACAACGAGACCATACTTTAGAAAGTGGCTTCAGTTAATAATAATGTACTGAATAACTGCACAAAGCGAACACTGTGGTCACGTTGTGTACTTGACACATGCAGGCAGGTGAGAACGACGACTTCTCAGGGTACCTGGATCAAATAGTATTTGCTCACATCTCTTGGCATTGGTTTGAACCGGTCTGGAGTACCAGATGGAGTTATTAGGCTGGTTACCAGGAAGGACATGTCTCCACGGGTGGGAACACAAATCTCAAACTTTTACTTTGTCTCATCTTTGTTTCTTTTTATCGCATAGACTTAAAAACAAATGCTTTATTTAACTGTTTAGGCAAACTTTCACACATCAAGATAAGAGAAAATAAGACAGCGAAACACTATAAAAAATACTATTGTCTGTGACTGCACTAAAAGAAATCCACTGTATGTGCCCCGAGTAGACTGGAACAAATGCTGTCATCACCATTTGACCCAGGGCTGACAGCTATCAGAGGTGTTACCCACAACGCTACACCAACAACCTGTCCATCATCACCAGTGATGACATACAACCCTGTCTGGCAGGTTTCTGCTGGGAAATTGTTTTGCCGAGGTGGTAGTCTTGACGAATCCGGTCTCATGATTGGATTAGAAATGACGAGCTAAACTATGGCCATGCTAAACCATGGACTGTGACTGTAGTCACCTTGACATCACCCATTGGTTAGCGGTCTAAAGATTTGAAACCTAAAAAGGTTATTTTGGCCATCGTCCTCTTGGTTTTTGACGAAAACACGTGGTAGCGACCTGTCAATCACTGTGTAGCCCCGCCCTAAAACATACCCTGCTTTATTGTCTGTTTGACTCTAAATGGAGCATAATTTACTAAATGAACATCATGCTGTATTGAGGAAGACTTGAAACTAGAGATTGAGACCATAAACTCATGTTTACAATGTTTACTGAGGGAATAAATCAAGAGAGAAGTAGAGTAATTTTCTCATAGACTTCTATACAACCAGATTTATTTTTGCAAAGAAGAGTCGCCCCCTGATAGTCATTACAAAGAATGCAAGTCCCCCCCAAAACAATCTCAAATATTGTATATGAGCTGTATGTACATGTAGATATAGAGTATATATGATATATCCATGTATGTATAGATAGGTAGCTACTACTGTATATAGACTGTATAAAATATTAAAGTAGTCTCCGTGACGTCACCGATCAGCTCAAACCAAGCAGACGAGACAGCTAACAGCTAGCGACCTAAAATGACACCCTAATGTCACTCAAAGAGGCCACGCCCTCAATTACGCGCATCTTTTTACCTTAAAATAATTTAAATGGGTGAGTTGTATAAAAATTCTCCCTCTGTACAGTTATAAATGGAGATGTTAGCTATGGAGACCAAAAACAACATTTTCTACCAGGCTGTTTATTTCGTCTGTTAAGTTGGGCATTTTAACATAGAGGTCTATGGGGAATGACTCACTTTTGAAAAATCAAGTGGACATTTGAGCAACTGCAGTTTATGGCACTCCATTTTGGCTTCATTTCTCAGCATTCAGATGTTGTGGCTTCGTAGATATCTACGTGAGTATGCATAGAATTTAATTATATTTGACCAGAAGTTTATTACACTTATTTGTTATTAGTTGTTGGTATTATTAATGAGTGTGGCTAAGAAACAGTATTTAATGCGAATCAGAGATGTCTGGCTAATAACTGATCCTTTTAATAAGGTCAGTGCACATGGTCGATACAGATCCAGTACATTGGATTAGTGCATCAATACCTCCCTACCTGTCTCTCACACACACACACACACACACACACACAGTACTGTTCCTGCTTGCACTGCTGCAGCCATGTCCTTGTACTGACTGACACATACAAAACACACACACACACACACACACACACACTCTCTCGTTTCACTGGCTTATTTCCCACACACACTGATATGCATGTGGACACATGTCTGCATCGATACGCACACACACACACACACACATGCACACACACTCGCACACAATCAAACGCTACCTGCCGGCATGTTAATAGGTTCTCAGTGTGTGTGCTGGACCGTCCAGCTCCGTGAGAAAGAGGCTTTTTCAGAGTAAATCGGTGCAGCGGAGCAAAGCTAGGCATTATGGGAACATTTGGGGGGGTGGAGGGGGACACCCCCCCCCCCCTCTCTGCCCTGAACTCTCCATTCACAGACATACTGTCTGAGTCAGAGGTGCCAAACGTTCGGCCCGTGGGGATCACAGGGTGGCTTTGAGAAGAGCTGGACTGTTTTAACAGTGCCAGACAGAGAGGAGGGAGGAAATGAAAGGAGGGGACAGAGGAAGAGTGGGACGAAAAGGGAGAAAAAAAGGTACCTAGAGGTTCGATGGTGAAAGAGAGACAACCATTTGGAGCCAGAGGGTGGTTGCATCTCCCTTATACAAGATCCAACATTGAAATCACACACTGTGCAGACTCTCTCCCCAGTTTCCTCTGTGGTCCTGGTTCTGTTATCACAGCAAAACCCAGCAGGATTTCTGCTGCGCTTATATATTTATGCTCTGGGATGCAAAAGAGAGACAGAAATAAATACGCTACGTTCACACAAGA
>NW_027176950.1:655000-786482 GCF_023349555.1 Cebidichthys violaceus | reverse complement strand
TCCCAGATTTAATTGTGTGGGAAGAAATTCAAAAGTACGATCAAAGCAACTTGCTATGTAACCTCACAGATTACTTTAGGAGAAGGGGAAAATAAAATCTAGTTCATGATGGAAAAAAAAAACATGACATGAGTTAAAACACGCTGATCCTCTGAGCGAGATCTGGGCCAAACAGAAGCAGTTGATACAAGATTAATCTTTTATGATCTCAGCGTGAAATCCTAAAAAATTGCAGAAAACAGAAGGAAAAACTAAAAAAAGCATAAATAAGCCCTGCATCCTTGTTTTCTACACTCTTAGTCTCATCATATCACGTCTATTTCTATGTTTCTATAATGTGATGATTTCTTTTTTGTTTCTGCAGTTCCCCATGATCAATGAGTTTGGGGAGGACACCAACTCCTACTGCTCCTTTGAGAGCAAGGAGACGGCGCTTGCTGCACTCAGAAAATGGCAGCCTGCAGCAGAGAGTCAACGTCCTGACCCACGAGGTGAGAGAAGAGATGAGGACAGGAGGGGGGGGGGGGGGGGGGGGGGGGGGACATGGGAGGGAGGCGAGAGGAGGGAGAGGAGATATGAGACGAGGCAGAGGCGAGAGGGGATATGTACGAAAATAATAGGGGAATCATTTAAATAAACTGAATAAAATAAAAACCGTAGAACACCAAAAGGTTTTTTCTCAGTGCTTGAATCCTGCAGAAATCCCTCCCTACATGTGAATTAATTGAATGAAAAGAAAAATTGAGGCCAACCCTGGTGGACATACGCTGAAAGATGTCCAGAACTAATTAATCCGAGCAAAAGAGACAGAGTGAGATCGGGTGTTTTTAAGAAACCGTCCAAAGAGCACTGGGGCGTGGGATTTTCATGTTCTATTTCTGAGACGCGTTATAATTGTGAACAAACCTGGCCAAGAATGTGCTGATTGTGAGCGCCTTAAAGTCGAGATGGAATGAAAAATGCCTTTTAAAACCCTTTTAGATCACAACCACAGTCATTTAACAATACATGCAAAATCTAATTCTAATCTTTTCTTCCTGTAGAACAAAATATGTGAGACATAAAGCAACTGCAAAGAGTCACAAAACAACCACAAAGAGACACAAAGCAACTACAAAGAGACTCAGAATGACCACAAAGAGAGGCTATACAACTATAAAGTGTGTGTGTGTCTTGCTCTTATATTAGAGATGGTGGGGCCTTTTGCATGTCTGTGACCAGGGTCCCACCGTCTCATAACCCAGCCATGAGGGAGGTGTGTGTGGAGCCACAGTCCTCTGTAACTCCGTATCATGCTACACTCTAAGCCCGTCCACTTTTTAGCGGTCCAATAAAATGTGAAGGATTTGATTTACATCTGTCTTTTAGCCGTACGCTGATAGTCGTAAAGTTAAGTAGAAATGAAATTGATTGCTTTTACTTTATACACTTAATTTAAAATATAAAACAAGATGTGTGCACATTACTCACAGACGGTACTCCAAAGGAGTCCGTTTTACTACTTTTCCACTTTGTACTTGAGAGTAGAGAGAAGAACGGCAGCGTCCTTAATGTACTTGGACTGCTCATTCGCCTCGCTTGCAACTCTATTTTCTATGAGTGTGTGAACGAGAGCATGGGGAAATAGAAATGAGAAACGACTGACACAGGAAGGCGGTGGTAAAACTGGTAGCAGTAAAAAAAATAATAAAAAAAAAATAATAGAAAGAGCTAGAGAGCAAGAAAGAGGAAGGAAATGGTTTAAGGGAGCAGCCAGAAGAGATTAGCGTGGGACACACACGGTCACATGGTTCTGACTCCAGGAGTTCAGTGATGAAACGTGCCATGCTGAGCATGCTCAGCATGTAGATGAACCCACGTAGACTGCTCAGCTGCGATTTGTGTGATAACAAATAGATAACAAATATAGAGTCCACTCCATGTGTGGACACATGCAGTAGCGGGTGGAAACACAAATTCATTTGCATTTTGTTTTACAGATTCTCTGAAAATTCGGGTTCAAATTGGCATGGAAACCTGGCTAACGCCACTGTGTACTCAGAGCATAGCGCTTTACTTCAACATTACTTTATCATAACTGATACAGACAGTGGCCAAAATGCTGAAAATAAGTCGTAAAAAAAAAAAAAGGAGAATTATCCTTTAAATCAGACGTTTTAGCGACCCTCCTTGTCTTTACTCTCCTCTCAACAACATTCAATCTGGCACCTTGAATTCATCACCTCAATGATGAAAACACACTGCAATCAAATCAACTGTTTTAAACTAACTAATTAAGCTAAAAAAAAAAACTAGAACAAAACCAAACAGCGTTGAACCCAAGAGGCCGTTTGAAACAACAAGCCCCTCCCACGCACCGAATCCAGACTGAGGTGAAAATGTAAAAACGTGATAATGAGAAAATCAAATCTACTCTCAGTCACGATGCCAATGACAAGCCGCCCAACGCCTCGGTGCCACTTTTCCTACAAGCATATGTTACCATAGACACGCTGCACACAGCAGCGATACACCTCTTTGTCCTCTCTTGTTTATCTCACTCTCACTCAGTTGTCGAAAGTGACCATATTCTTCAACACTTCCTCGCTCTGCTTTAAAAAGCTCCTCCTTTTCACTCAACCCGGAGCGCCGCGTCGCCGCCCTCAGACCTGTCAGAGAGTATGTGATTATGCCATCCGGCGACATTCACCCCCTCATTAAGCCCCGGCGTGATGGATCAGCAAGACACCGAGAAATTCATTATTCAAAACAGTGCTGAAGATGGTCGTGGAAATCATCATTCACCCGTTTGTCGAGGGGGGTTGGGGGGGGTGCGTGCTGAGGTGTCAGGATTTCCGTGTCCTAAATTTGCTTGGTTACACAACAGCTTCTAAGAGGAAATGGAAGTTTTACTCTCTCTCTCTCTCTCTCTCTCTCTCTCTCTCTCTTTCTCTCTCTCTCTCTCTCTCTCTCTCTCTCTCTCTCTCTCTCTCTCTCTCTCTCTCTCTCTCTCTCGGGAGGAAGTTTTGAAAACTGACAAAGCAGGGAACAAAAAGTAAATGTGTGTCAAGCCTTTGTTATTGTTGATGTTGTTCTTTGTGTCTGTCTGCACCTCGCTGCTTCAGCTCCAGAAGAGGAAGGAGAGAGAGGAGCAGCTGGAGGACGTGATCCAGGCCTACGAGAAGATCCACATGGAGAAGAGCAACCTCCAGAGGGACCTCGACAAGATGGTCAGAGACGTTACTCGGTCCGCTGCACCGTGTGCATTCATTTTACACAGCGCAGAAGCCATATGGCCCCATTAATAAATAAATTCTTACAGCTTCACGTTCTGCTAAATATGAAATGCAAACGCTGACATGGATGACATCATGTACTGGCGATGAACATGAGAGATGATTATATTTTAGTCAGCACCATGTGGCCAGAAGTATGTGGACACGTCTGGGCAGAGATGTTTGTGACGTTTTGGTTCGGAGCTGTTTTTCAGGTTTGGTTGTACTTCGGGAGACAATAATGTTCCAGACAATATTGTGCTTCTTGTGTTTGGCCCTTTCCTGTTTCAACGTGACAGCAAAGCTGCAGGGTCGATGTATTTTTTAGGCTAAACAGGAAGTTGGCATCACACTGGTTCCCTCGACTGGATTCTTCCATTAGATTTTGGATTATTGCAGAAAATAAACTTTAAACGATTCTGATGGTTACACGTTTTGTTCAGCAAGACAATCTTCCCAGATGAACACACTCTGTGGTAAAGGGATAGTTCAGATGTTTTAAAAGGGGTTGTATGAGGGACGTATCCATAGTCAGAGTCTTACCGGCAGTTTGTAGCTGCAAAACTAATTTTTGCCACCTAAAAGAAAAAGAGAAAATCAATATCTGTTTAAGTGTACTCTATATTTAGAATATTTTCACCGCTTTATCTTGCTGTCTGACAGCAAACTGCTGACTCTTTTCCGGGTTTTAGGATTCCTGCAGCTCTCTCAGGCAGCGTGCACAAATCGAGCTCCACAAAGAAAAGGTTTTCCCAGGTCGGTGCACAGAATCATGAGCTGAAAACCATCCAACACATTTAAAGTGAACCGACTAGCAGATTCATAGCAGAAAACCTGCGTCACAAATGTGAAGTTTGTACGGGCAGATGGGGAGGATCTGATGAAAGATGCAGTCGAGTTGCACTATGGGAAATGTAGGATATCTCTCTGCATCGGCTGCTTTGATTTAGAAAAAAATCTCTCTCTTGCAAGTCCCCAGTCTTAATGCCAGCGCAATACTGAATTATAGGACCGACTCTCTAAAGGGCACCTGTCCTGGTCACAGCATTCATACAAATATGCAACTAAAAACATCAGATTCCTGATAAATTCTTCTACATTTCTGTAACAAAACAAGTAACTACATCTGCTTTTTCTCTCTACTGACTGTTACATTCATCCCTCTGATAGTACGACTAAAAAGAGAAGAAAAGAGTCACTTCATGAAGTGCATTGGCTCACTTTAACTTGGCACTCTCGACAACACTGCTCATTTCAGAGTAATTGCCCTCTGAGCAAACCTGTTTCATCACTTCTCATTCTGAGTCAACAGCCCTTCAGAGAGAAAAGTAATTTTAGAGACAACACATGATCGACTGGAAGGACACATAAATCTCAAAATGATTAAATTATTGTCTGTTGTCCAAGATGCAGCAACTTTCCATCATTTAAGATTCGTTTTTCAGCTTCATGCTCTCACTGCTTTCACTTAGACACGTGCGCATTTCAAACTGTGAGGACGAACACGTTTCTGCGGCGGAGCTACAAATCAAAGTGGATGCAGACCAGGTAGACGTCTTCCAACTGAACAGATTGGCTGGCTGCTCTTTCCCAGAACCCCTCTGTGATAATAAACCCTCTCATATGACAGTGAAGTCCGTCGAGCAGCTCACGCCGAGCAGCCTCAGCGGTTCTTACGTGGGCACACAGTGATTACGGGGACGAGGTGCGCCAAAGATGTTGGAACTGCCACAGTCTCTCAATGTCACCCCGAGTCTGTGCTCCAGCTCCCTACATGGGCCTCATTCACCTTTAACCTTCCAGCACTCACTCACCAAGCTGCATCATATTTGTATGTGATGAATATGTATTTTATCGTGTGTGTTTTTTGCACAATGAAAAGGACCAAGAACAAACTTTAGGATAAACTGATGACATGTTCAATGCTCCTAAATATCAGCATCTGTAATATACATTCAAATCCCAACGCTGATATTATAACACTGATATTTACAAATATCAAAGTGGCCTGGCTGTGTTTCACAGGATAGAAGTGGCATTTATTGAACTTTTAAAAATAAACTATTACTTGAGCATTTTATCTAATAAATTCCACTGTTTGTAGATCCAAGTTTAAACACCAAATGTCGACTAAATTATCTCTTTTTCATTCACCATTTCTGCCTGTTCTGTTTGTCACATATTAATATGAGACGTACAGATTCACATCTTGCATTTACATTTGCATCGTAATCTTTGAAGTCGGCCTTTTGGCCATGAACAGAAACCAATATTTGGCAATTTCTGACCGTTTTTACTTTACTAGGGTTTAAAAGTATTGAAATCATTTCAATTAAATGTAAGAGCAGAAGATATAGAAATACTTTTTGTAAACTGCTGTCATGTCAAACGTTACTGTTTAGTATTGTAGCGTAGTTATTTTGATAAAGATGTAATTGTCCATGACACACGGGGTCTTCAGGTTTAGAAACACAGACTTTCTTGCAGTGTATCTGGTTAAAAACTACACATTTACTTTCGTTTGGCCCTTGACTCCTTATATTTATATTGTTTTTGTTTGTGGCCCGCAATAAAAGAAGTTTGGTAGATAGCCTCTGTACATTTTTGAATCCTGTATAGTCGTAATGCAAATGGCAGATTCAAATAAAATGCATGTGTGTGATCGCAGACCGGCCTGGTGGAGAAGCACGTGGAGCGTATCCTGGGCCTGGAGTCGGCTCTGAGGCAGAGGGACAACTCGCTGCAGAAACTCAACATGCAGCTGCACAGCAAAGACATGCAGTACCTGCAGCTGCACTCCGGCCCCGACGCACACAGTGAGTGACGGTCGCCTCTCTCCTCCATCACCTCCATCACCTGAATCTGTAGCCGAGGTATTCTGGTTTTACTGTCAATAACTTCTGATGGTTACAACACAGCCAATGACGATTCCTATCATTACTGAGGTTACCACCTCAGTAATGACCACCTATTTTCAGAACCGTAGTATTTTCTCTTTGTTGCAATTGCTAAAACACAATTTGTGCAACTATGGGCCCCTCTATGTCGAAACTCAAACACAAAAAATGTATAGACAAAATATTAAATGTCTTACAGCACATCATTCAACATCTACCTTGGCTGGGTCTCCCTTGAAAAATGTATTTTAATCTCAAACTCTTCTAAAAATGACCAAATAAATAGCTTGATGTGCCGAGTATCAAACACTATTATCTGAGTCCATAGACTTGAAACACAAACGTGTATTCCCAATACTTATACACACACATTTACTTTAACTGAAGATGACATTAACATTACAGTATTGTACTGTAAATAGAAAATACAGTATCTTACAATTATAGTCCACTAACTCTCTCTGTAAAATAAAATTAATAATCCAACTGCTTACAGGTGTTTTCACAGGTGCATTCTGGGAGCAGGTGGTTGATAATGGAGTGTTGTATTTCGATGTCAAGCTTCAATGTGTTTAGCAAACAACACACATTCACTACTCAACTCTGAAACCCATTTTAGTTACTGTAAAGTAAGATAATTACGGTACAAAGTACAAGCACAGTATACGTACAAAATACATTTAACCAACCGAGACACCAGCTCAGTGAATCACTGCTCATCCTTTCTCTGCCATCAAATCCCAAAATCTGGCCAGAAAAAAACACTGAGGTTAAGTTAATCCTCGGCCTGTTGGAGAGAATCAGCTTGGACATTTTGTTCCAGCTCCCCAGTCACAGTCGCAGGAATAGAGACCTCCAAAATCCAAACATTTGTCAGTGCCTGGTACTGTATATTTGGAGGATTTCTCAGTATCATTCAGCCTGTTGCTTCCATCTGTACAGCCGAGTGATCTCTATTGTAATGAGTTCTGTGTCACCAAATGCTAGAAAACCTGTGAGACAAGTCCAATTATTACGATGCAAATCATTCCTGCATGGGAAATATGTAAAAGTTTTAAAGATGCTTCAAACAAAAGGCAGGTCGCTCACACTGCTTTCACAGCATTTGAATAAATACAAAATTTAAAAAAGCATGTGAATAAAACCTTTCATTCTTCTAAAGCTTCACCAAGTCGGCAGATTCCCTCATTTTGAGACTGCAGCACAGAAGATAAAACATGCAGTCCAGTAGATGGTATTAAACTTTAGCTGCCCTCTGAGACGTCGTGGGTGGCTGATGGAAGAAATGTGTCACCGCCACCTCAACAGATGCCCCCACTGATGGTGTACTTGAGTGAAGGGGAGGTATCATTCTGCATCAAACTCTCATATTTAATGGAAAAAAAGCCTTTTTTTGTTCCTTAAGGGGAGAAACCATAAGTGAAAAGGTTAAAACATGTAACTAATAGATATCACCATGAAACCTCCCTCGTTCATTACTCACATTAAGGATATTATTTTAGAGAAAACGGCCTTTAAAGATATGTTTTGTAAAATTAAATACATTTTGAAGACACTACAGGTGAAAAAAATGAACTAATAGATATCACCATGAAACTTCTCTAGTTGATTACTGACATTAAGATAACTTTTTTGTATTACAAGTTTTCTGAAATGTTATGTTTAGATATGCAAATTAGACGATTATGTAATGATTACTTTTGGTGAATTTAGGAGAAATCTATGGATGCAAAAAGACAAAAAAGTAAAATAAACACCTAAATGTGTATTTTCTTTCCTCTAGTCTGAAACAAGACACCTTATGGATGTAAAGTAGCCCAAAATCTCAAATTGACTCATGACAAGCAGCTTTTTGCCTGTAGTCTTTCCTCCTAAAGAAAACACATAAAGAATCAGGCATATTGACGTCATTGTCACATCTCTCCTCTCTGGAATCAGACCTAACTATTAAACTGCCCTCAAATTGAATTGAATATGCAAATGAGGCATTATCTAATGGTAACTTTTGGTGAATTTAGGAGAAATCTACCGACACAAATAGACAAAATAGTAAAATATTTTGAATGTTTTCTATCCTCCAGTCTTAAAAGAAGATTCCCACAATTGATCAGCGCATGATAAACAATGTTTTTGCCTGCAGTGTCTCACCTTCATTTTCTGTGTGAGGAGTCAGAGCTTGCAAGGTATTATTGTTGATTAAGAGCGGTGTGTGTGTCTATGAATGTGGGAAAGTATCTGTGTACAGTATGTGTGCACAAGAGGAGGCAGGAGGAGCTGCGATATAAAAGACGATGTGCCGCTCCAGCGTCTTCTGGCTCAAGGACTGACTGTGAGTCTTTGTGAGCGGAGCTGAATCACGAACATGCCCACGCACATCACATGACCCAGGTACAAAGTGAAAGACACTGCTCTTGGAAGAAGTCAGCTCCTCTGCTCTCTCATACTCATCTATTGTACACCAACCGTGGACGGAAGATGAGAAAGAGCGCTGCATTAGTCAGAGCCAAAAGCAGTGAAAATTAAGTATTTTCACTTCTCTCTCTGTCTCTCTCTCTCTCTCTCTCTCTCTCTTTGCTCCCAGTGCGGGACTGTCCAGCTTTGACCCTCCAGAGCTCCCGTAGCCTGGACGCCCTGTCCGACCTGAAGCTGCAGCGGCTGGAGGCTGAGCTGGAGGGGGCGCGGCACGAGGCCCAGGGGGCGTGTCAGAGGGAAGAGGAGCTGAAGGGGGAATGTGAGAGACTGAAGGAGGACATGAGGATGCTGCAGAACAACCAGAGAGACAGGGTCAGTGTTGATGCTGTGAGAGAGGCAGTGCTTTTCTTGTGATGCATTCCTTGTATTGTCCTGATTGATGTGTGACAACTATAAGAGAAATGCCAAATCCGTCCCCAGAACATTTGATGTATCGGACGATTCTGCATTACCCCAGATTACTATTAAAGACAACATTCTTTTTTACCTTGAACGTTGGTGTGAATTGGGTGCTGCACATTGCCAATGGTGGTCATCCAATAACAACAACATTCAAACAGCTTTAGAGCACAGAATATAAAAATCTAGTGCTGCACTCAATATTGTACATAAAGAAACAGTTTGCGAGTGAGATGTGAAGATCGATACAACTCTTACAATAAATATGAAGCTACAGCCAGCAACCGGTGAGCTTAGTTTAGCACAAAGACTGGAAATGGGGGGAGAGAGCTTTTGTGCGAATGAAATAAACAGTTCTGGTCATAGACTGTTAATAGGAAGTAGACACAATAACTGTGACACCCATTGGTTTGTGGACTAAGGTTTTGAAGCCTCACTATGGTTGTCGCCATCTTTTTTTTTGCAACCAGAATTGACACAAGAGGGTGAATAATACGTTGAATAAGACATTTTTAGGCAACCAATAATATTGCAATTAACTTTCATGAACTGAAAACATACTGTGAAACGCTTAAAGTTCTAAGATGAAAACATTGACAACTCCCAGACCGGACAACGCTGTAGTAATGACCTGTCAATCACTGTGTAGCCCCGCCCCTAAAGCATATCCTGCTTTATGGTCTGTTTGACTCTAAATGGACCATAATTTACTAAATGAACATCATGCTGTATTGAAGAAGACTTGAAACTAGAGATTGAGACCATAAACTCATGTTTACAATGTTTACTGAGGTAATAAATCAAGAGAGAAGTAGAGTCATTTTCTCATAGACTTTTATACAACCAGAGGAGTCGCCCCCTGATGGACACTAGAGAGAATGCAGCTTCAAGGCATGAAGCATTGGTTTCACTTTTCAGAACCGGAGGTTACCGCCTGGTTCTGGTTGGTGGGTTTTGTTTCCTTGCTACAGAGCGAGGCTAGCTGTTTCCCCCCGTTTCCAGTCTTTGTGCTAAGTTCCAATACAGTTGTGTCTCTCTTTGTTGGAGCAACATTGCAAACAAATTTGGGCTTCATGGATGACTTCACCTATACACATAAAACCATAGACAGGTCCACCGTAGCACAATAACACACACACAGTGCTTGAATAATAATTATCCCCGTCCATTTCTGACGATGTTACCTTCAGACATGTTGCCTCGATGCGCTCCTGCTGTCAGATTTTGTCCAATATTCTACCAGCACCTGCATGCTAATCTAATTTCACGCTCTACTTCGGCAGGAAATGACTTCTCCGTGCAAGCAGTGTGATGTGGAGTGGATAAAGAAGGTGGGAGATGAGCAGTAAGTGACCACAGCCGATCTCTGGGCAGGAGGGAGGGGAAGAAATGAAACCAGGAGCGATGGAATGAGAGAGATATTGGTTGAGCATCATCTGCATCTTGATTCTCCTGCTGCGATGACCTCCAGAGGCCTCATTAGAAACAAGATGAGCTCGCCATCGCTGGCTAACTGGGTTCAAACCCCGCATTAATGAAAGGAGTGTTCTTCTTTGTGCACAAACGCTGCATTTACTAAGTGCATTCGACTGTAACACCATTGTTTCTCATTCAACATTTGCTCAGGAGAGATGAGTCTGAGCAGTAGGGGGCAGTGTAAGCACAGCGCAGAACCACTTCCTCTACAGCGGCATCAATCTACCTCTCTCTTACACCTGAAACCACACAAAGAGAGCAACAGTGGGCATTCAAGTGTTTCCACTCGCTTACAGCACACAAGAGAGAAAAAGAAAGTAGCTCATGTTCATGCCTTCACAACAACTGCCCCATGTTGCGTGGCTGTTTACGAGGCGCTACAGGTACAACGAAGAGTCAAAACCACAGCAGGTTTGGGTAAATGACTCCCACACAGTGAAACCCCAGAAGTGTTTCGATGGGGAGACAAACTACTGGTACTGAGTGTGTGGTGGAAGCCTACTGCTTTTTTCCAGACCTTGGTCACCTTTTGGTTTTACTCAACAATATCACTAACTCCCACTGAGAACCTACAATGTCTCTCCTCTGCTTCCTGCTGCTTTTTCTTGTAATTGGGCTCATTTAGAGTAAACTGCACAGATTGATACGGAGGGTTTTGTGGAGTGGAGCACATTAACACACGACCTTTGCCCTGATAATCAGCAGCATTTTAAAGATGTACTTCATCCACACCATGACCGTTCCTCACCTCTTGTCACATTGAAGAAAACATACATTCCTCCACGGTGAAATGTATCCAGTCTATTTACAAATGAAGTAGTGAGGTTTTAGTGAAGATGCATGTGTTTGTGAAGTAGTGAGCATACGACGAGATAAATGAGACATGGAATGAGTTGTTTTAGAGTTTGTTAACAGATGTTTTGATCTAGTTTTGCTGTTTTACTTTAAGAATTCAAGGTAACAAAGTATTTGATATATGAATCGTCATTTTCAGGGGTAAAGTATTCCTTTAAGAGCTTCTGTCGGGGGAAATTGGCGTTTTATGAAACTGATGGTTTTGTGAGTAAATTAGTTTCTCTGAAACTAAACCGCAACACTGAAATTGTTGATAGCAGCAACTGAATTGATGAATTCATAAAACCTTCACCTTCTAAAAAGCAAAACAAATTTTCTCTTCCATTTGTCCCAAAATATTCTTGTTTTTGTCGTGTTTCTTTCCTCTCCTTGTTTGTGAAAATAATCTTACAACCAATCAAATGAAATTACTTTTTTTGTGCGCGTCACTCAGAACTAGTATTACGTGAACGGGATGCCCTAACCCTCACCAACCACAAGCCACACTGCACACACACACACACCCCCCCTCCCTTTACTACAGTAAACAGAGCGACTGACTAATCCCTCTTCAGCTTTCAGAAAGTGAGACTATTTCCAATAAGTCACGACATGATGATTTTAATTTCTTCCTGTATATTTTTGGAAATTCAAAAACCACTGAAGGAATGACAAAGTTTGAGCCTGGCTTTTGAAAAAAACACAACATTTTGCTTCTGGAAATCCATTTTTTAAACATTTTTATTGAGAACTATCCCCAAAAAAAAACACTTGTAGTTACCAGGTAGCAAAGCCCGTCGCTCTGGATGTTTGGTGCACTATGACTTAGTGTGAGGACTGTTTAACACCTCTCTATGTTCGGCTGAAAGTGCCTTATGCGAGTGTGAAAAGCCCCCTCCATTTTTAACACGTCCCCTTATGAGGCCGAAGGCATGCAGCCAAAATTCACTACCATGAATATCTTCCTTTTCCCAAATAAACACAACACAGTAACAGGTTTATGAGAGTATTTGTTATGGCCACATCACAGAGTATTCAACCGTTAGTTCCCCCTTGAGGCCACATCCTCGATGTGAGCGACTGAGCTGCAGGAGGTTTGAAAAAGAGGGTTTATTATTACTCTCTAAGCCAACAAAGAGGAGCTCCGATCTCGCAGGCAGCTGCAGTGACGGCTCTTTCTCTGAAACGTCTGATTGGGTCAGAGGTCGGATTCCTGCCCACACGCTCTTCACTTCATCTCCTACACACACATTCACCCGTGTATCTGATCGATTCAGAGGCGCCAATCTTCCATCAATGCTGCATCTGCAATCATCACGCCCCTCCTACGCGCTGTACTGTACATTGTACAGTATGTTCGCGCGGTTACGCACAAACAAACAAAAGAAAGAAAAAAAAAAGGAAACAAAAATAAATACAAAAAGAACAGACGCATGCAGGAAAATGTCAAAGTATTTTTAGACATGCAGAGACCAAAACAAACTGGATGTCAAAGACTTTCTGAAATAATGCTTGCAGGTGTTCACACGTCTGCTTCGCCGTGAGAGGTGTCGCAGCCCGACCCCGACACAGTTTATCAAAACACATCAGCAAAATTGAAAAGTGAGCCAGTACAAGTGTGAAAAGGAAGAGGTGCATGCGCCTAAACTGTCGATGAAATTCGGTATACACCTGCAATTAGAAAAGGAAGAAGTCCAAGCAGAACTGGAGCTGAGATTCACCTGAGAGAAGTCGTTTTTGCCGATATCAATATTATACTCCATGCACCACCCACCATGCAAGTTGCCAGTAAGTAACCTTTCGATTGCTGTTTTCCTACTGATGCACTAAAGGTGCTGAAAGGTTTGGAGGAGACTTCAGATGACCCTGAATCATCTCAATGGCAGCACCAGGCTCCAACAACCTTTACCAACAATGAGGGATGTTGTTTGTTCTAAGGTGGTGGGTGAAGAGGGGGTTCGAGACCCCACTCCATCTGAGTCATAGCAGAGTCAGTGGAAAATTAGGTGGGCCACCCGCAAAAGCCAACTAACCAGTGGAAGTTATGACTTATCTCCAGCTTGTGAGCTTCCCTGAAATGGGGTGCCTGACTTTATTTTAGACAATATCGGGTGATAAACTTGTATCAGCATGTGGTGCTAAAAAAACAGCTAGCTCGTTTTTCAGTGCACATTTTTGCAGATCAAATGTAAAGAGGTGCAGAATAAGATCGTAGCTCAGAGTTTAAAAAAAATATGCTGTTATTAATAAAAAAAAAAATGCTGTTATTAATAAAAAAAATATGCAGGGTTTATTTTAACACCCAAGTAGCAGGCTTAACCCACACACACACACACACACACACACACACACACACACACACACACACACACACACACAAGTGAGAAGACTTAATTAAGTTAGTGCGTGGGTGTGCTGGGGAACATACTTTTAATTTGACAGTGTGTTTTATTTGCTGTGCAGGCAGGAAAAGTGTTTTTCTTTTCTTTGTTGATGCTGCAGTGGAAGTTAACATCTTTTCCCATCGATGCAGAAGTTTATCTGCCACCATCTCTGTGCAGGAATGAGCTGAGTCAAATTCTGATTAAGAGGTTGAAAATTGTTTTTTCGGAGATCTTTCATCAGATCTGAGAGTGGCAACGATCTGGCCCTCGGGTACAACAAGACGTTTTTTCTTTACACTTTTAAGTATAGAAAACTTGGTGGTAGAAGTGACAATAGAGTTACGCAAGTTTATTTAAATTGCACACACACAAAAGGCAATTTAAACTGCTTTAAGTAATTCAATAGAAAACACGTTTTTTAAAGAAAGAAATTAACATTAATAAAAAATATAAACTTTTATAGGCCTGAAAACGGAGACAAATACAGGAAACCAAGATGGTTCATGGAGAATTTTTAAGTTTTGCTAAACATGCAAAACCAAAGTTATGCAGGACATAAAAGTTTGTAACCTGGGTTTGAACGGGCACGTCAAAGTCACAAATATCCGGTGGAACTTTGTCTCAGCTCTGTTTTATTTTTGGATTCATGAAACCAGTCAAACCTTTGAAATGCCGGTCTTGATACAAGAAAATGGCTCAGTCTGGCAGGATAAGCTGATTATCTCAACAGATTTCAAGTTAGATTTCAGGGTTTCACGTCTTGCCAGTCAGACAATCAACTTTCAAATCTACCATCGACGGTGCATGTGAGTGAGTTTCAGGTCAAGACTGGGGAGTTTACAAAAATTGGTTAGACATCTGAGCTAAGCTGTGCGTTATCAGATTTGAGGGCAGCTGGCAGTGACTACTACAGCTGCTTCTTTTCATGCTTTAAACCACACACAGTTAACATCAGTCTCTTAAGATGCTTTAAAGTTGCACAGAAATTATTCCTTACATCTGCTTGTGTAACGCCTGCCTGACAGTAATTTAAATGATGGGTCTCAGATCAGTTTGGAGCTAATGAGTTGACTCAAAGTCAGCCCGTTGCCATGGTTTGAGAGACGCATGGAAGCCGAGCGTTCTTGTTTACAGTTCTTGAAATAGAGTTGCTCCGTCAGCGCTGCCCCTGAGAGACTCATGACACATCTTTGCATGAAACGGTGTGATTTTATGCTCTTCAAAATTATGTGCCGTGACATGCACTCTAAAAATATAAGCCGATAAGCCTCTCAATTAGCGAGGCCGCGTCAGTGCTTCAGAGCTCATTCAGCTGCAGATCTGTATGGATTTAAGATGCAGTTTCATTCCATCTGACTCTGATTAACTTATGCATTTTGTAAATTGCATTCCACAAACATTGTGATATAATGATAATTATGAAGATGATGACATAATTGCCTCCCTCCCTCCTTCCCTGCAGGGTGAACTTGGCTCTGGCCTACACGGAGCTGACGGAGGAGCTGGGACGCCTCCAAGCGCTGAGCTCCAAGCAGACGGAGATCCTGAGGAAAGCGTCACAGGAGCAGGCTAGTCCAGGTTAGCAAGAATACGGTGCGTCGAAACTGTGGGGGGAAAAAAAGGTGTGTCACCGTCCCCACAGTGCCTCAGTGCTGGAGGAAGTACTCAGTTCTTTTACCTCGAGTAAACGTAGCAAATATTGAATTACAAGTCCTGCACTCAAAGAGAAAGAATGCAAGATTATGAAGAATAAAAGTACCCAATGCAGAAAGATGGCATGTTAAATGAGTATTATATTATTATTGAATTATTCTCACTGTCCAAGAATAGTTTTACTGCAGTAGTTGATCAAATTGTATCTACTGTTGATGGATTAATCCAGTGTTTCTCAAACCATTTTTCTGGGAACCTCCATTGGAACCCAAATGACAACAGGCCTCATCTGTAAATAATGAGGAAGCGAATGTGTACGTAAATGAATGTTCCTGTCCAGTTTCACCGCCATTACAGCATCACCTTACATTATCTTAAATAGGTAAACCATCATATTAAAGAGATATATGTTTGATAAATCATAACTTTGTTCTATGCATGTGCTATTGTAAACACATGTTAAATACTTAAATCATTTCCTCTCATCAGTTCAACAAACAGAATGAACGCTAGCCTTTCGTGTTAGATTTAATGTTATAAATAGATTACAATTATCAGAACAATAAATAATCACTTGAAATGTGTTCATACTATTGAGTTACATTCAGTCCAACCAAATCTATACATCATATTTTGGTAATTTACCAAAATAGTTTAATTTTCTTTCTAGACAGATGCTGGCCCTTTGTAAAATGAAATGTCACTTAATCAAAATAACATCAATACATCCCTGTAGGTCTCTGCATGTTTACCTCTGCTGTCTCACAGCATAACAAATAACTTCTGGTTGTGAATTGTTGCTTCAGTTTTTCTCACTTAAGAGTAAAAGACAGACACTAACGGACACGTTGTAGAGTGTTAAACAGTAGCAACACCTTTCCCTTCCTGCACGCAGTCACACACATATCTACCGTCTCACAACTGTGCAGCTACTAACCTACCACAAACCAAAAGGCCCCGCGTGCATCGCCTTCACTGAGCAGTCGATTTTTACAAACTGGAAAATGACGCTGTGTAAATCAATGAATAAGTGTGCATTTTAACGCGGCTAACACATTAATGTCACATCAATATAGGGAATGGGACTTGAACGCCCCGTCTGCTTAATTAGTTACAGGATGGTGCGGGCGATGCGATTGCCTCTTGGCAATTTTTTTGATAACAAAACAAAATATTTGTTCTTGTGAATTGTTGAAGTAATCAGAGGAGAGGGGGTTTGTGTGGAGCCCTGAACGCTCTCCTGGGCTTTACAAGTGAGCGTGAGCTGAAGAGTTCCTTTCAACTGTTTCCATCTCAGAGGTTTTCAGAGTGCTTCAGAGCATAAACACCTCCGCCCTTTTTAACACCTCAACCGACCGGCAATAAATGATGTTTCCTCTTTGATATGGGAAGTGGTGACTAGAAGGGTGACTGACTCATCAACATGTCTTGAAATTACATTAAACTGTACAACTGTGCAGATCTAAATCTTTTCTTGAATACATACATGGTCACAACGTGCATTTCTCATGATAAAATATATATTAACTGACTGTTTTGGTGCAGAAATGTCTCCCTTCCTGTTACACTACATGGCCAAAAGTACATGGACACCTGAACATTACATCTCATTCAAAAAACACAGGCGTTAATCTGCTGCTTTCACAGCCTTCACTCTTCTTGGGGAAACTTTCCACAAGGTTTTTGGAACCTGGCTGCAAGGATGTGTTCCCATTCAGGCTGGCTAGCAGTTGGTGTTCCAGTTCATCCCAAAGGATGTTGGATGTAGCAGGCCAGTAAACCAAACTGGGAACACCATTTTTTATTTTTTATTTTTTTATATAAAGGAGCTGGCTTTGTGTACAGGAAAGAGAGAGCTTTAAGAACACTATAGAGAGGTGAAGTCCCTTTTGGAGACAAATCTTTTTTTTTTTTATTGTTTTACGACAAAATGCCTCTTTCTGTCTTTCATATTGACGGACATTATATGTGTAATTCATGGCACAATTCAAACAGGATCAAATAATGATTTGTCTCTCACCGTTGACTACCGTAACATATTTTTTCTGAATATGTGGTCAACCGGAAGAGGCGGGACATCGCCTAACTGTTGTCTAAAATATCTTTGTATGCTGCAGCATTTCACTTAATTAGAAGTAAGGAGTCTGACCCAAACCACGATGAACAGCCCCAGACCAAAAGTACACAAACATATATGTACAAGGGTGTCCAAATAGTAATGGCCATATAGTGTAGAAACAGGTTGCCAAACTTTTTCTTTGATATAACTTTATTTTCCAAGATGCCAGGCAGCATCGAGACATATAACTAAAAGGTAAATAATATGAAAGGAATAAACAAAAAAAAGATAAAATGACACACAACACCATAAACTAACACTTTCTAAAAAGGTTTCAGATATTGCATCAAAAAATAATAATAAAAGATAACATACAAAATCCACAACTTTATATGTAAATCCCCTCATCCACAACAATGTTTGTTCCATGTTCATATTCAGACAACTTTTTTTTTTTCCATTTGTTTTTCTTCCCTCAGTCCAGCGTCACTCTCCCATCCACCACCAGCGCCACTCTCCGGTGTCTCAGCGCCACTCACCCATCTCGCAGCGCCACTCTCCGGTCCCGCCTCCGTCACACCACTCCCCGATCCAACAGAGACGCTCCCCGGTGCTGCAGCGTCTCTCCCCGGACATGCACCGCCGCTCCCCCCTGCTGGACGTCAACAACGGGCCGGCCTCTTACTCCTGCCGCCCGCCCAGCCAGCACCTGAGGGCCAGCTTCCAGGGCCGCCGCAGTTACTCCGAGGTGGCCGACCCTTCCGCTTACCAGTGCCCTCCCCGCTTCTCCCTGGACCCTGTCGCCACCCTGCCCAAGCCTCGGCCCTACATTGACGGCTACGCGAAACAGCAGTCCCAACACGTGGGCTCTCCTCATGGGGGACTGCAGCACCGAGGCTCCCCGTCCCACCATAAAGGTGGCCCCGGAGGAGACGGGGGCCTCGGGGAGAGCTCCATGCGCCACTCGAGAGAGATGCCATTCCCACTGTCGGAGGTCGCCCACCTGCACTTTGAGCCCCCTCCGCCTTCCACACCAGCCCCCCAGCCGCCACAATCCTCCGAAGATGAGGAGGAGTGGAACTGCCCGCATCCCATCAGCCCCCCGCGGACGCTTGGCGTGCTCTCCTCCGCGGTGCCCGGTGGCGTCATGAGAGGCCCGGCGTCCTGCTCAGTCTTCCCCATCCCTCAGAGGTCCAACACCCTCAGCTGCCACCCGCAGCCGGGGTACATGTCAGCAGAGCACGCTCAGTCCTGGCCTTCAATCAATGTGAGTTCAAACAAAGTGTAAAACATGATTACATCGGTGTAAATGAGCTCGCAAGGATAGATGAGTGATTCTGAAACCACAAAGTTGCAGCAGTGTACATTTTTGAAGTGTCACTTTGTCACAACTGTAATTACTGAGCTGGTTCACAGAAAATGACTTTGTTCTTTAACACCAAGACTCTTTCCAATGAGTCTTGTTCCCTCTGAATGTCACAATCATCTAAAGGCCTCTGTCTCCATCATGTCTCTACTTCCTTTAAAGTAAATACTTAACAGAAATACAGTCACTTGCTTCCTTTCTGAGCTTTAGATGAGAAGTTAGATATCAGTCGAGTGTGTTTAGCCTTGCAGCTCGCAGGGCTCTGTGCACAGGTAATACAATCTACATCAACATCTCTGAAGCTCATTAATTCCCACGTTATATCTTGTAAAAGAAAGAACTGTAATAACAATAATTCTCTTTTTCAAGTGAGTCGGTCAGAACTATTTATTGACAAACATTACTGTGCACAGCTTCTTTAAATTAAGGTTTGCAAGGTTTGCTTTAGACCGAAACCAGAAGCTGTACTCGCCGACCAAATCTGGCAACCCACGCTGGAGCCGGAGACGGCACACAGAAGCACAGAATGTACAGATTACCTGCTGTTTGTAGAAATAACTCCAACTTCAACAAACAAGATACATCATGTAACTAAAACGGCTTGAGGGGAGCGTTCTTAAACTTGTGATGGAGCTAATGTTCGCCGTTTCTTCTGCTTTACGGTTTTTAAAAAGCTGAGCATGATTATCCTCGCAAGAAAAATGCAGCATCAGTTGTTTTCAGCAAATATCTGGTACCGACATGTGTTTATGTAACATGTTTATGTTGGTGGAAAAGCCCTTCTAGCAGCTGGAATTTCTAACTTTGCTACAATACTTTGAAAAATTACAGTATTTGATACCATTTTTGACACTAAGGAATAAAAAACTGACACATTGATACAATATGAGCGTTTCAACTCACTGTCGGAGAGAAGAGAGAGCAGAAAACGCAGTTGGTATTTGAGTAGCAGAAACTGTTTTAAATACTTAGAATCAATACTTGATGCTTCGATATTATTGACAAACTTCAGGACTTATGACTGCTGTCGATCGGAAAAAGGTCGAGGTGGATGGATGGTTCAACAAGACGCTGAACTTTGAAATAAAAGACCAGTTTCCCATTTCCTACCAACTATGTTGGTTTCTTAAGTCCATATTGATGAAGGTTCACTAACCTTTACAAAGTACTTAATTCAACCCGAACCAGGATCTTTACTTCATTCTAATGAAGTTGCTTTTGTTCCTAAACGTAACCAAATAATAACATTAAAACTTTATTTTTGGAGAACACTGACTAATGATACTTTAAACACTTACACCTTTCATTCTGGTGCAATGCCAAATAAGGCAGGGACATGAAACTCTAATTAGTCTTCTCTCAAAACTGAACAATGAATCTGAGCTTGGATCACAGTTTCCACCTGGATTTACTACGAGTCGGTCTATTTCTAAAGTCTGAAGTGATGATCACTCACCAAGTAGTAATTGTGTGTCCTCCCACACGATGACTAATACTATCCAGTGAAGTTTGTGCCTGCATGTGATGTATCCTGCTGTCTAATACCTGTGTGTGTGTGTGTGTGTGTGTGTGTGTGTGTGTGTGTGTGTGTGTGTGTGTGTGTGTGTGTTTGTGTGTTTGTGTCGCCCCCACAGCTCTGGATGGAGACGGAGGAGAGCGACATGCGGAGCTGCCCTCTCTGCCAGCTGATCTTCCCCATGGGTTACCCCGACGACGCCCTCATCAAGCACATCGACTCCCACCTGGAGAACAGCAAGATCTGATTGACAACCAGCCCGCACACATCGCACGGCCTCCTCTTATAGATTACGTCACGGGACGGGGAGTCAGGACGCGGAACGACCAATGCGCGATAATCTATAGGTTAGGGATGCAAAATGAGCGCAGGGGCCCTGTCATATTCGGGAAGCACTTAAAACCACGGGTCTCTCTTGGACTCCTGAGTCCACATGCAGAGTTCCCTTAACTGGATCGCCCTCCAGACAGCTCTGCCCGTATCATCACCGGTTCTGGTTGCTGCTGTTTTGTAATGAGTCTTGTCGTGTGGTTTCAGCCGGTTTCAGGTATTGTGTTGTTTTTTTTTCCGCTTCACAGTGTCGTACAAGTTGATTTAGCAAAGTACGCTAAATTATGAGGTATGAGAGGCGTGCTGGCAGGTTCAGGGGGCTCTGCATGTCAAAACGTTAGTGTTCATCCGTGAATGATTAGGGAGATCTAAAGGCGTCAAGAGTATTCTCAACACTTAGCTATAAATACCGTTCACCTTGTTGGACATTTTCTATCTCACACACTAACAGTACATTTCTCTGCAGAGGACAGTGATCTGGTAAAAAGCTTGTTGAAACGTTGATGCCGGCTCACTTTCACTTCTCTAAAAACAAGATTTCCTTGGCAGTTACGAAAGTATAAAACCTTCCAGTCTCACATTTCATCTGCTGACAAATCAAGCTGGAGAATCCGAATGTGAAAGTATGTTTGGTTTTAACCCCAAAGCGAGTGATGATGATGATGATGCCCTGCAGGGCGGGGCACTGCTGTTGAAGCGCCTTCTCTACAAGTGGAGTCAGAATATACCTTAATGCTTGCGGCTTGTTAAAAAATCTAAGTATCTTAGCACTTTAAGTTGGCACAGCCTATACGATGTATCCTTTTTCCGTCCCCATATACTGTATATTTTCCACGTATAATTTACTATTTATATTGACTATCTGTACGGCAAAAAAATATGAAGATATATTTTTGCAAATGTTGACATGTCTCATGTTGGTGTTCCTCCCATGTGCTCGCACACTGCTGTATATAGAGGAGTCGGGGGTCAAAGTCCCACTGCATGGGAGACTTTTCTGTACAAAGATTTTGAAATTAACAACTGGGATTCTTCTCGGTCTTCCTAAAGATCTGAACAAAACAAAACAGTTTGATGTCATGACTGCCCAGACCACCCAACAAAAAAAAAAAAAAAAAGAAGAAGACACACAGCCGGCTGCATGAGATCAAGACCTGCTTTTTAAGTGTACTGTATTTCTATCTCGGGAGATCTGATACCAGAAACTTCATCTCCAATCAGCAAAGTTATCTCTGCAGGGTTTCAGCAACGATACTTCTTTCTTCTTTTGATACGTGGGTTTCATTTTTATCATAAGTGGAATCTTAACTCGAGATCTGCTTTGTGGGACTTGAACTTCTTTTTGAAAAAAAAAAGGTAAAAAAAACAAACAACAAAGTTACACTGATGTCAGCTAATCTGAGGCTTTCAGTTCCATGTGCAGTTTTTAATGTACTGTGGGGGACGTCCCTACGTGCACACACACCCATGCATTTAAACTGGTTGGAAGTCACTGAAGAGGTGAAATGCGGTAGATTAGAGCACATAGGGCAGTGATTGTGGCAGCGGGAGGATGTAGGACATTGGTTTCAAGTCCCGCTGACATACTCTTGAGCAACGCATTGAATCTCTACAAGCTCTGGAGGCTTTGCTCTGAAGGTTTAAAGAAACGAGAGTTTTCCAACAAGGGTGAAGAGATCTTAAAAGTTTATTAACACCTGGATCTTATTTTAGTGGGTTCAGACACTGGTTCTGTTGGTGATGATAACATTGTACTCACCTTGTTGATTACTGAGATCTGGGACACTTATGTCGCTAAAAAAGAAGCCAGATGAGATGCTAAACTGTTGATGCTTGTGAGCTATTTGCTAACATGCTAGCTAGCTGGCCTGCTTAACACCCCCCCCCCCCCCCCCCCCGGCATTTTATTTACCATTTTGGCCAATAAAAAGTAAATAAAGACATATTAAATCGCTACGTTAGCTCATTAGCTTAGCTCGGAGAATAAGTCCACACGGTTGATTTAAAAAGAGGTATTTGTACCTTTCGTGTCTTATAAATGTCTGCAAACCATTCCTCTTCTATATGGAGCAGTTTTTACTCCAACAGAGAAGGTTAAATTAAAATAAATGTGCAACACGGCTAATAAGCTACGATAGCTTTCTTCATAGCTTTCCATTCCTTCATAAAGAATTAAATGCTTGTGCGACCAGACCTTTAGAACATTGTATTTCCATCATTTTACAATAGAAGCGCCTTGCCTCGCCTGAAATATAGACTCACTAAACGTCAAAAGAAAATATTTTTCTTAAGACTTTTTTTTCCATTTTTCTAAAATGTAATGCCAACCCTAGCTTTAAGGAGTGAGCCTACATAGTAACTCAATTGATCACAAGACGAGATGCGTCAGGATTTGTCGGATTCAGCTCGGTGTTGGCAAATTAGAAAAAAAAACCTTCTGTGTTTCTAGAAAAGGGAAATGCACCTCCACTAAACCACGTCCTGGGGAAACCCTGAAAACTATTTCACAAGAAATAAGGTGAAATTCAGAGTAGTCTGAAAAACAAACAATTATGTGTTGCATAATAATCTAAATTCGTGCCCTATTGATCAATCTGTTATGCCTGCAGGGTTTTTTTGTTGCAAAAAAAGCAATCAACTTGGTGATTATTGTCAGTGATAGAACCAAACTGAAATAACCTGAAATGGTCCTTTAAAGAGCTACATTCGGAGGTGTACAATAAAAACGTTGAAGGCAGTGCAGAGATACTTAACTATTAAATTGAAGAGGGCTTTAAAGACTCCCAATTATTCTATACTGTATGTATGTTCCTATATCACTCTGTATAAAAAAATTATATTTAAAGTTGTGTACAGACAGGTATTTTGCAAGTGTGTCAAGCTAATCCAACGTGTACTCTTATTATTCAGCAACTTCAAATTGGAGTATCTGTAAATCAGTATATATATATATATATACCCACTACCACACTACGTATGAATTATATACAAGTACTACCCTACACCTTTAGTCTTCTACTCACTACGTAGTGGTACAACCTCTAGTCAACTAATATCCAACTACATCCTGCAGATACAAATCCGTTTGTTTTAAGCTGTGGGATGTGTGACGGTGTGCACTGTCAGGCTTAAATGACCCAGACTAAAAGTACACATGGTTTAAAGAAAAATTACAAATACATGTTTGTCTGAAGGTTTTAGTCATTATAAAGAAATTAGATGCATACTTTTTCTGGTCTGATTTATCATGCAGCAAAGAAAGAAAGAAGCACAACGATCAAAATGTGCATTTCTTCGCTGACGATGATGTAATGTTGCCTCATAAACCACAAGTAGTTAAACTGAATTTGGAAGCTTTAAGTTGACTGAAAATGGAACAATGATGTGAATTTGAAGTCAGACTGCAGCTTTTTTTCCATAGAGGTAATGTTAAAGTTCAGCAGTTAAAGATTTTACAAACAATATGTACTTTTTTTCCCCCCAATCGGAGGACCTACGTTGGCTCACAACCAAAGACAACGAATGATTTCCTGTGTTTTGAAAAACAGAGGACATAGTTTTAGCTGCATTGTGGTCAAAGATGCTGGGATGTTTGCAAACCACAAACTGTTAGCCAGCAGCAGCAAAGCAGAGTGACGATCATGCCCCATACAAGCTCACAGTATGACCAACACAGATGTATATGCTGCGACACATCCGCAAGTACAGGACCTGTGCTGAGGCCCATCACATAAAGATCAGAAATGCTATTGCAGGTTTTTCTTTTGTGGTCAACGACTGCCAAGGTTTCATCTGTTCTTCTTCTTCTTTCTTTTTGTGTCCTAACAGCAGCCTGTCTCCTCGGTTCACTCAGGAGATAAACAGAGAAGATCAGATCTCTCAGCGACAGATTTAAATGTCTTTATCATGAAATTTCACTAAAATGTTCCTTCAGATTTACTCAGGAGGTTAACGGCTAGGTCCAACAAAGAGTAACAGGTTTCTTTTTTTCATTCTTGTATAGTTCCTCTCTCTTGTAAGTAACTATGTGAGTCAGGTTGTTCTCCTGGGAAACACTAAGCGCACATGAAGACCTCAACACTTATTAACTCTCCACAACACTAATGAGAAGTAATGTCTACTTCACGACATTTGTGTGGCGGAACAACTCTGCTGTCATTCGAGGACTTTTACGAGTGTAATAAACAGAACAGACCGCAGCAACGGAGGTATATAAAGAGTCACTTTTTCTTTCTCTCTCTGCCTGTAAATAATCTAATAAATAAACTGGAACATGCACTGGAATAATGAATGTACTAGCGTCTCACTGCATACACGATGATGTCATTCTCAGCTGCTACGTTTCACAACCTCTTTCTTTATCAATATTAAATTTAGAGCTTGCAATGCACGTGAGTAGAAATTATTTCAGTAGTTACAGTTTGTGTCGAGAGACTCCAAAAAGCACAAATCGCAATTTCCATTCTTTTAAAACACCTTTAGAGCCATAAATATTGCTTGGAATTATATTAGCTTCAAATAATAACTGCTGCTTGTAGATAATAAAATACATGTTAGGTAAAGGTAAATTGACTTATTGTAGGTGCAGATGTTTCAAACTGAATTATGAATTTTCTTCACAGCCTTACCCAATAATATACTTTATTGTTTGAGTGTAAATCAAATATTGCATATACAAACATACTTTAAAAGCTAGTGGTTGAACAGATGACTTAAAACAGTCGTATTAAAAGATTCAAAAAATGATAATTCTCCATCCAGCTCAAAGATGTTGGGATACTTCGTCTCCAAAGAATTCACAAATTAGCTTTTTGTTTTTTGTTCAGCTTCATCTGGTTCTTTATCTTTACTTTATCAGTTTGCACATTCGTCTGTGATGTTGACGGGTTAGTCGAACTTTTCACCCAACAAACAACTTAATTTGCTTCGCCTTTGTCTCCAAAACAGATGTGTGTGTAAACGTACCAACGCAAGTAGAGCATCGTCTGGCTCTGACTGCAACAGCAACATTTGAGTTTTAACGAGCTGAAAATCCCAAATATAGTCTTTAGAACATAATATTACTGACCTGTAAAACAAAGTATTTATGAACCATTAAATGAGCGAAGAAGAAGAAGAATCTTTTTTAAATATGTAATTTTAAGTATACTGATTTGCACACAAAGCACATCAGGCAACATTATTTCAGAGTAGATCAACCAATTTATCATAAATACAATGAAAATGTATACAAAAACAATAAATATTGAATGTTGGTGCTAATAACAGAGTAATGAAAAACCCTGCCCTTCTTTGTTTAAGGTTGTTTTGACTCCCTCCCTCTGCCTCCAAGCTTCTAAGCAAGTTAGTTTCCTACATCTTTAGCTCTCTGCCGCTAACCTCAATGCAGAGTCTACCTCAGGAAAAAGACAAATGCACCCACCCATCCGGGCCACAAAACCACAAACCCTATACTTATATGAGAAGCTAAACAGGCAGCACATACGCAGAGAGAACTAACCGAGAAAAACCACAAACTCAGTCAGTAAGTGACGAAATGCAGCCATGATCAAAAACAACAACACACACACACACACACACACACGCAATGCTGTAAACACACACCAATACACATGCATATTTTTAAATGCACACACACACACACACAGGTACTCAATTCTTAGAAGTCACAGATTTTTTGTCTTTTCTGTATTTCCAATAATCCCCACATCACTTCTTGCCCGTTGCTTTTGGCAACAAGGTTAAAGTTTAATCAATTGTGGTAACTTGTTTTTTGTTTTGAAGTGATACAAAATTGTAATATTCAAGATTACATTTAAATTACTGCATGATATTTATATAATTTCCACGCAAAAAGAAGAATCTTTAAATAATTGGTTGCCTCACAAGCAATAATTAACAACATAATTATGCAATAAACTACATTCCTGTAAACAAACTATACACACACACATACATATAAAAATATACACACAAACATACACATATGTATATGTATATCTATATACACACACACACACAATATATATATATATATATATATATATATATACATACATATACATATATATATATATATATATATACATATACATATACATATATATATATATATATATATATATACATATACATATATATATATATATATATATATACATATATATATATATATATATATATATATATACATATACATATATATATATATATATATACATACATATATATATATTTTTTTTTTATGTGGGACAAAAACAGAGATGGAGTTTAACATCTATGAATTTTCTGGCCGTGTCGTGGTCCATCAATGTTTTCACAACGTTGTCACTGATAAGTGAGCTACTACAGGACGCTAAGGCGGCTCAACTTAACTACAGCTTTTGTTTTTGTTCTCAAAGTCAGTGGCCATTTTCCATCTGAAACATGGACCATGTTTATAATGTGACAGTACTGGATACGCGTGATAATGATGATAATGACACTGAGTTTGGATTTTGAGACACAGAGAAGTGCCGAAAAATCAGGGCAGGAAGAGTGAAAATGAGCTCGTTCTTCACATGTTTTGACATCAGCAAAACGTGATTGTTTGCCACTTCCTACATTAATGCAGATCTAACAGAAAGTAGTGGCATCAGTCAAGAGACTGAACGGATGCATTGTAAAGTTAAGATGCGGACAGACACTGAGGAAGTTTGCCTCTGCAGCTCTGCTGTTTTTCTGTTGCATATTTGATCTTCCCCCAAACCTGAAGCCTCATTCAGAAGGTGGTAGTCGCAGTGATTCTAACTTAAACTGCCAACATTTATATTAGTTATACGGTAAATTGCTGTATAAAGTTGTTATATAAATAAATAGATAGATATGGAATTAACAGAAAGTGAAAGCCATTATGCCCGTGGATTTGTATATTTTTTTTTTAATGTATTTTCTTAGACATGAAGCGACAACACGTCATCAGTACAGAAGCTGTGTAAAAAGACATTTAAGACAAGAAAAACATTTTCCATCCCATGTTGAGTCTTTATGTGGGAAGTGTTTCACCAGCCCACTAGATGGCCACATAAACCACATAAACCACAGAACTTTATCCAGCTTCACACCACAGCAGACTCTGTCAAAAAGAAGGAACAAACTCTACTCGTGTTCACATTAAATCTTTTCAAGTTCTTCACTGTGCTCATAGACTGGAGCAAGAGTCCATTGAATGTATATACAAGGGGCAAAAGGCAGAGGCCATGTGGAAGTGGACTGTTGGGCTGTTCTGGACCTTGTTATATGGTATGTCAATTCCTTTTTGTTTTTTAAGTTTAGACAAATTGTGGTAGAATTTGATTTACAACACACAAACAAAAATGTGTTCCTGCATTCAAAATTGTCCTCATTTTCCTAAATTGTCCGCACTGTCCAAATTGTCCTCATTTTCATAAAGTATCTTTCAAAAAGATGCCCTCACTGTGCAAAGCTGTCTTTACCGTCAAATAACAACTTCTTTGTTCAAAAGATGTTCTCACCTTTCAAAAATGTCCTCATTTTCCAAAAGTGTTCTTTGAAAAGATGCCCTCACTGTCCAAAAGATGTCCCAAATTCTAAAAATGTCTTTACTGTCCAAACTTGTCCTCACTTTCCAGAAGATGTCCTGACTTAGCAATACAGTAGATTCTTCTTAAGACAGTCTTAGACTACGTCCACACTGAACCGGCTCCTGTACTTTTAAAAACGCATCTTTCCACATTTTTGTTTTCCAGAAATGTAGCTTTTTGAAAACAGACTCCAGAGTGAACATAACATAAACACGTGTTTTAGTGTGTGTGAGGAAAACACAGCTCGGGGCTGTGTAGCAGTAGCCAACTGTCTGTGATCACTTATTTTAACCACGACTGTTGTTAGCATGCCAACCTTAATTTGTCAGGGAACATAAAAATAGTGATTTCATTGACTGTTTGCCTCGTGATCAGGTCTTATTTATGAGCCGCTTTCAACAGAAATATATGAATGAGAACATCTTCATTGAGAGTTTGATTGCATCAAAATCTGAGAGTATTCAGACTTTTCCAGCCCACTCTTCACCAAAGCGCAATTTTGTTGTTTGTCCACCAAGTTAGGTTAGGTTAGGTTAAGTTAGTTAGTTTTTTCCGTTTGTTTAGATATTTCAGTGTGGATGAAGAACTTTACCAAGACAATTTACGTGAAATGCATTTTCACATTTAGCCGGCGTGTCACATGGATGTGCAGAAAGCCACTCAGCGAAAGATCAACCAAGATGACTTCTACCACCGTATTGATTGTTGTGTGACATTTTCCTTTCAGTGACTGAGCGCAGTGATACAGCTGATCACACAAACACAGATTCACCACCTGCTGTTTCGAGTAGGACTCAATGCTGGTTGTCCCACATGCCCCACTGACAACATGTTCATTATGTCGGCTGGCAGAAGGCCCAGGCCAGGGATCGAAACCCCTCAGTGCTGCGACTGAGTGAGGAAACACGCAAGCCAACAAAAAAAAAAATACATACAGGAGGATGACACACAGCGACTCTGACTCTGACGCTCCCAACACACGGGATCTGCACGGATAGAGGCACAGCCAGTGTTGGTGTGAAGTGGTGAACTGCGTTTGAACCGGCGACCTCTGTAACTCACCCATATTGATGGCGGGGCAGCGCACTCGCTCACAAACACAGCGCTTCAGCAAGCACAGCGTGGCCCCAGGGACTGTAGGCGTCAATGGGGGGGGGGGGCTGAGGTTGAGGGAGGGCTGGCTGGCTGGATGAATGGATGGAGCGGTTGACAGGCAAGTGAAAATATTGCGAGTCAAGTTTATAGGTCAAGGTGTTGTGACGGAATAACAAAGACACAGTGAAGAGACATGAACTTACCGTATGTTTATGCCCAGTAGGTACTGGAGGTTTAGTGAATGGTGTTGAAGAGATGGCAGAGCGGCTTGAGATCCATTGTTTTATTCTTCATCCTCAAAGAAGAAGACAACACTGAATGTAGTTCAGCAGCCCAGTCGCCTGGAAAAAATGTTGGCATTGCACGTTTCTTCAAACTGCAGATACGATGGAGCAAGTGACGTGGTATATAAAGCAACCGTTGTTGAAGGTTACAGGGTATAATAACACGTATAGCGAGCGAGAAAGTCCTCTAAGGGCGGAATGAAAAGGAGGTGGACGGATCAAACAAACAGGACTTTCACCCAAGAAGTACCAGAAGTAAACGTAATCTTTAGCTCTAACAGCCTCCACTCTTCTCAGTCTCTCCACCACATGATTTTAGCCTGCTGCAGGGATTAGTTCCCGTTTAAACACAAGAGCATCAGTGATGATGACAATCAGGTCTGGATCACAGTCCAGCTCATCCTGAAGGTGTTGGAGGGGTTTGAGGTCAGACCTCTTCTACACCAAACTGGGAAACCTATTTCTTTACAGAGCTACAAAAGGTCCAAACGCAAACTGTTGGCACAAAGCTCACTACTGTTTATTTTTTTATAAATCTGAAGGGTCACAAGATGATGGGAAGGGATAACAAAGACAAACTATATTCCTGTTTTACAAAAGTATATTTAATAGTTCTGACTCTCTTCTAATTTGTACTTTTTCTTATGAAATACTGGATACGTAAAGCTTCAGATGTTTAACAATGTTGTCAACACACAAAAACATCAATTAATAATGAACCTGTTTGAAAGTAATCTGTAAATGAAGCCATTCTGTTGAGCATATGTGTTTATCTGCGTGTTCGCAGTTGTAGGATGTGACTGTAGAGACAAAATCTTTTTCCCCAGTCATGTGTCCTCTCCAGGAACCCACCAACATCTGGGGTGACACAGAGGTGAGCCACCGTCTCCATAAATCATTAAATCTCATTCTCATGTATAATTGTCTCATTTGCATTAGCGTCGCACTGTAAAGCCAAAGGACATCCTTTAGAATCCGGTATGAAATATTCAGCTTCACGCGTCTCAATGCAGCGCAAACGTTCACATGTTCTAATCCAGAACACTTGATCCATCATTGATGTTAGAAGGTTACTACAGTCGGGGAGAAGGTGGAAGTGCCGGTTGTTACTGTCAGCGCTGCCTTCTACTTTAATATTTGATCAAGAACAGGCAGCCACTGACGTATCACAAGGGTCTTCAGCCGGGTATCCACCGACATGAAATGCCTCTCAGATGCCCGACACTCAAGAAGCAGTCCCACTGACACGAGCGGGTTACGATGTCACCCGCTTTTCAGACCCTAAAATGACAGGTTTCCAGGTAAGAAACTGGTATTAATAAAATATATTGTCAAATCTCCACTCGAAGGGGAGTCTGGACAGTGGTGGTGAAGGACTGAAGGTGATGAAGATTAGGACAGATGTGATTTCAGGGTTGCGGTCTAAAAAATGACGTTCTATGTCATCTCCTAACCACTTTTCCTTGATCAGGAAAAGTGGTTAGGTCAAGGAAAGATGTGAAGGACAATTTATGAGGACTATTTTTACGACTTACTAAGCAACTTTATATGTAACACACAGAAAATGAGTACAAAAACAAACTCAATTCTGTACAATTCAAGTAAGAATTCCTCTCCGACATATAACACCTGCTGAAATGGATGTTTACAATTTCTCACACTTAAAAGATGGTCCAGATGCTAAAGGAGTTAGGAAAGGAAGCATTGAAGCACCTTACCTCAGCATTTAGAGAATTCAACTGGCTCTCATCGTGTCTGCCACTAAGAGACTTCCGGGTCATTTCACTCACTGGGAAAACCGTTTATTTATGGAGCTGGCTTTGTGCACAGGAGTATCGTCATATTCACAGAGAAAAGGGCCACAAAGAAGCGTTACAATTTCCTTTAATTGGAGCAAAGGGTGCATTAAAAATAACTCCTGTAGACACCCATGTCCACATATTTTTAGCCATATTAGCTCTAGACTGAGCTTAATAAGGTTATTTTAAAGAGATACTCCAGTGCATAGGATGTTTCATTTTGTTCCAAGTATTCTTCAGCTACACGTGCCAAGCTTCCAAAACGTATTGAGCCAACATCTCTGGTAAGTCTTCTCTGTACTGCCATTAATGATTATTAATTATAGAAATTCGAGATAACAATATAACTATTTCTCTGGGCTCAGATCACTCGTTCTGCTCCTCAAATAAACCCCTCTCCAACTCAATCTTTGAGGCAAACAAATGGAGGCAGGTGCTTGAGAGTCTGCCAAATCAACCATATGGCCCCTGAGGTGGAAGTAACAAGAGAGAGTGCACAGAAGCTCTCGTTTTGCAAACATCCACCTCAGCGGACTCCATCCAAGCTGTGGGTTTTCTGGATAACAGCTGTGACAAAAGGTGTCGCCGCCCGGAGCAGCCCACTTGACCTCGGCTGCTTTGGGTGAGAACGTCTCCTTTGGAGAAAAAAATAAGTGTTTCAACACTCGTAGCTTTATTGTCAGTTACAATATGGAGTTAAGCATCACTCTGGTGAAGAGTGAGGCTGCACTGGTCTCCACTGTGTGACATGGAGAGAGAGACGAAGATACGTCTGTCTGCACACACATCAACTCGGTGATTGGTGGGCATATTGCTCAACTCCGGGACTTTTCATCATTAGCCTGCCCTGCATGGCAAACGTGTGGCCCCTTTTTTTCTTCTTCTCCCCCCCCCTTACAGGCGGCAGTATCACAGCTCTGATCTGTCACCCTTCGCTTGCCTTAATGTGTGAAAGCAAGACGTGTTGCGCCTATTAGCACTTCTTGGCAAGGCTGGCATGCTGATCCCTCGTCCCCGGGGAGCCCGGCAATATGGTGCCGCATGGTGACCGCCCGCCAGCCCCGGCTCCCGCTGTCACAACACATCACACATCGCCAGCAACCGCCGCCTCCTCCGCCACACCTCCATCACTGTTGGCTGGATGAGTGACGGGAGCGCCAAACAGCCGGGGCCAGGGGTCCACGGGGTGGGATGACAGCAAAAACTTTTAGAAAGAGAGAGGGGGGGCAGCTCATGTGGACCTTTTTTTTCAATTACTCATCCCATGTTTGGTTCAATGGGATCACCAATTGGCATGTGAATGACTTGAAGCCATTTTGCGTGCAATGAGAACGCCGTTCTTGCTTTTTGCGTGTCTTTTTTGTACTGCAATATAAATGCATCAAGCGTGAACATGCTAGGCTTTAAATAATTGATGTAGTATTAAATGTAAATAGGGACCAGGATCACAAAGTTTTGTTGTTGTTTTTACGTTAGCTAAGTGACATTAGCAAAAGTTTGTGACACATTTTCCAGTTATTTTGTTTCTGTTTTTTTTTTACTTCATTATGTAGTTATTTTAAACCCAACCATGATGTTTTTCCAAAACCTAACTAAGTGGTTTTGTTACTTCAACATAACTAAAATGACATGTGAATAGCCTAAAATGCGCAATAATAACATGAAAAAATGTGTCATTTTTAGGCCTTCCCATGAGATTGGGTTCGTCAATGGAGAGAGTTTTGCACCAAATTAATTTAGATTAAGGAATGCAATGATATTCTGGACAAACTGCAGTTTAAAGCTTTGGGACACATTACAATCCAGCACCATGTAGAGCTGCGTGTTCGATCTCAATACTTGTTTTGATATCGACCAAACTGCAGTAACGGGAATTGAAAAATGTTGAATATAAAGAGTTGGCATCTAATATCTTGTCAAACTAACAGATTCAGCTCTTTCCGCATTTTGCCAATTTAAACTATTTTAATCTAGGACGAGCTCTTATACTGCTTTGCATGTTTTTAGGCTCCAGTGTCTGGCATCATAACTGGAACTAATATGGTTAATATACACCCTCCATACAACAGTATGATTCATGCATACAACACAGAGAGTTAACTGCGTACGTTTTGGTCATAATTTCCATTCTGACTGAAAGCTTTCACTCCACATCAACACTACCCAGATTCCAGACCTCTGAAATCGCCGCCCACATCTGTGATTTGTGAAGTGATTCCAATAAATGAGGGCAGTTAAATTAAATGATATAATAATGAATCATTAGCAAAAAATCAAAAAGACAACGTCACTTACTGCTTTATTAGTATCCGACAGAAGCAGCCTCCTCACATGATCAAACCATTCATGACCACAACGCTGCAGCGGTGGTCGCATGCAACGAGATGAGAGGCTGGTTTGTGGGATGATGGAAAAAAAAAAATTATATTTGTACATTACAAAAAAAGGGCCAGAGTGAAAACATAGGAAACACCAGACAGGATATTAATGATAGTTTCCAAGCCGCCTATTACACAGAACACTGCAACAGACTTTGCTGATGACTGTGCTGCCAGGATCTGGATCTGATGATGAGTGGTCTCTGCCTCCAGTTAGTGGAGATAGTGTCGACTCTGTGAGTCATGAGGCTTCCACTGACTAACTTTGAGTATTGCAGATCACGAACAAACATATCAGCCATGCACACACGTGTGTACGTGTCTGTGTGTGCGTGTGTGTGTGTGTGTGGGGGGGGGGGGGCAATGTCTGTGTTTTTGTGGTCAGTAGATACTTCATTGTGAAAGGAAATGAGCCTATATTTAACTTTGAACTCAGGCAGCTTGCAGTTCTTCCGTTTAACGTTACATTTTACTTGAATACTTTTTTTTTAAATTACCTTAATTACTGCATGTCGACCTCAGGGTCTGAAGAGTGAAGCCAATGCTGAAGTGCCTTCAACTTGCATTCTTTCTGATAGCAAGCAAGGTGGCGACTGCTCTTGTTGCAAAAAGAAGTCAGGTTGTATAGAAGTCTTTCAGAAAATGACTCTACTTCTCTCTTGATTTATTACCTCAGTAATCATTGTAAACATGAGTTTATGGTCTCAATCTCTAGTTTCAAGTCTTCTTCAATACAGCATGATGTTCATTTAGTAAATGATGATCCATTTAGAGTCAAACAGACCATAAAGCAGGGTATGCTTTAGGGCGGGGCCACACGGTGATTGACAGTTCGCTGCCACGGCGTTGTCTGATCTGTGTTTTTGTCAATAACTTTAACCCTTTCACAGTGTGTTTTCAGTTCATGAAAGTTAATCGTAACATTTTGGTCAACCTAAGTCTTATTCAGCGTTCGGTTGTATTAAGCTCCACCCTCTCTCGTCACTTCTGGTTGCAAAAAAAAACCAAGATGGCACCGGCCAAAATGCCAAACTCAAGGCTTCACAACGTCAGCCCACACGCCCGTGGGTGACGCCACAGGGACCACGCCCTTCTTATATGCCGTCTATGGTCAACTTGTGTCCCATGTGTGAAAATGCATGCACCACATAAACATCACTTCTTCATTATAATGCAGATATCCTTTAGATACCACATGCACAGACGTCTTCCCAATGTTGTCAATGATAAAGGCACTTTTGCAGATTTTGCTTGTAGACAAGCAACAGTGTGATCCTCAGATTTTCATCATTGATTAACTCAAACAGGCTTAAATTTAGCTTCAAAGTCAAACAAATCTGTTGTTTGATTTGATGTTTAATACAATGTGATGTCTCAGACTAGTCTGAGGCCCAAACAAGAGGCGGGAGTTTTGAGACCTTTTGACCCAGCACACTAAAAGATTTCTGACGTTTGTGATGCCGTATTTAGATTAACATAAACTCTATTTAAACAATCTGTTGTCGCGGCAAAATCTGAGATCTGCTTCTGCTCTGGCTTTCAGACATTTTCACATGTCAGGGAGTCTCAGCCACAAAGCCACGATGTATACTGCGTACTTGAAGCTTTTCACACAGTTGTGTGATGAAAAAGTCAGCTTAACGGAGGTGCTTGCTACACAGCATGACAACGTCTGCACACTTTACCTGCCCGTCACAACCATACACATACACTGCATCTAAGCCCACCGTATATGTGCCGTTGTAAGGGTTTGTGCCACCGGTTAAAGCCGCTGTGACACCGTGGCTTTCAGCCATGAGTGCGACGCCTCTGAGGCGCCCGTTGTATCACCGCTGATCCTCTCTGCCACCCTCCGCCGGAGCCCAATGGGCATCTCCTCTGATGCATCGTAGCCCGAGCGCCGGCGACAGAATGGGTTCTGACCTGAAAATTAAATAAAAACTCCATATGCCAGAGGTGATGCCTGGACAGTAAAGGATATTTAATCCATGTGCTGAGGGCAGGGAGGCGAGGGGAGGAAATAGGGTGAGAGGAGGTGGGAGCGGGTGGGGAAGCAGGGGTTTCGTCTGCTGATCTGTCACAGCTCCACGCCTGGCTGGCCATGCTCACATTAACACTGACAAGACAAAGAGGTGACACATCGCGGCCTGCAGGGGCCCGGCTGTACGGACACGCTCATGCACATGCACATGCAGGCATTTTACTCACATTCACATGTGCACAAATGCATTTACTGTATATGACAGTGTGTGGTGGCAATAACAGGAAAAACTATGTACACTTAAAAAAAAAAAAAAAATTTAAATATTGAATTACAGTCTTTTACACGCAATCCATTTGTCTGTTGTGTGAATTCTTAAGCTTCCCTCTTTGTCCCATCATCTTCATTTCTTGTTGCCGTCACCATGATTCAGACGGTAAGCCTAGTGTAACTTTTGACACCCAGTATTCTGCAAACATTACCGCAACATAAAAACACCCATGTTAATAAGCACACAAACCATAGAAATAGAATAGGACAAGAACGAACTTTGATCTTTTTCCATGTCAATTTGACTTGTACATGAAGTACAGCGGACAACGTTATGGTTCACAAACGGTTTGGCCGACAGATGAGGGGTTGGCAGAGAGCGATGCCAGAGCAGATTGAACTTTTGGGACATCTCTGCTTTGGACAGCTTCAACAAGCGGAGGGCACGCGGCGGTCACTGGGGGCAAGGCTCCGGTCAATGGGGGATGGCACAACATCCTGAGGAGGGTGTTGGGAGGGGAGGGGAGGTGAGGATGGTGGGGCGGGGGGGGGGGCTGGGGCGCGTGAGGCGTTGTGGTGTCACCGTAATGTCAGCCAGTGTCAAGTGCAATCATCGTTAGCTGTAATTTTCTGAGCAATTAGAGTGCTTATATTGAGAACGCTCGCCAGCTGACAAACACGAGGGAGTAGCTGAAGGAGTTCCTCACAGCTACGCTGGACACACACACACACACACACACACACACACACACACAGTCTCAAAAGGCCACACACAGACTGAGATATTAGTTGAACTACAGCCACAAAATAACACATTCCTGCTCCCCTGTTTTTCCTCATTCTAGTTGACTGCTGTCTCACTTTTTTCAGCTAACATGAGTGTATTTACATTCATAGTATTACTTACAGAGCACTTCATGTATAATGCAAAGTTACACAAAATTGAATATCAATTAGAAAAACACTCTTATCTGTCTCCTTTAGACTATTTCCACTTTAGCCTCTTTTCAAGGTTGGTTAAAAGTAAAATACGAATAAATTTGAAAAATGAATGCATGTAAACAAAAAGGACAATGCAACGACTCCTGCAGAAAACATAACCGACTAGAATTAAATGCAACATTGCTGAAAGTGCACCTTGTCCAAAAATATTTTGGAGAAAAAAAAAGCTGGAGGTGTTTACGGTGCAGTGCCGCTGGTGTTTGTGACAGAGACATGATTTGGAGAGGCCACCTCGATCTGACACAGTTAAAAGAGGGGCATGTGGTCCCAGTCCGCTCACTCACAAACTGGGTGATGACTGACTGCCTGACCCCCCTGCGCCCCCCCATCACTTCAAAACACTCCACACACACACACACACACACACACACACACACACACACACACACAGTAGCATGCACCTACAGTACGTGTGAACAGACAGACGCACACACACAAATACAAACAGCATGTGCAGCATTTGCACGACTCATTCACACCTTGGACAGATATAAATACTCACACATGTGCACACAACTGCACCGCACGACAGTTCATACTCTCTGATCAGACATTAAATTGAGGAGTTGAGAAAACCGGCCTTTTGGGGAGGAAGGACCTTATTTTAAAGTCTTATTTTGATGCAACGATTTGTTATTTAGCAGTCATGTAGCACAACACGGAGGTGAAAGCAGTGATCATTTTATCCAAATGTGAAATAAAAATATGTTGTCCCCAAAATCAATTAATAACCATGATAAATAATGGTGAACTGATTATCATTTTGGCCATATTCATGCAGCCAAGTACCATGATTTACTCCCAGCGTTGTGGGCCATCTTGCCTCATTAGTTTTAATGGATCCCTTTATAAATCACACGCATCATGCTCTGAACGCTTGCATTTATTTACAACAGACTGGTGCACAGAGACCACAGCAGAGGAAAACGGACGAGCAATAAAGTGAAAATGAATGCAGAGACTTTGATGAGAGTCGGTTAATGGTGGTGGTGTGTGCTTGTATTTACATGATTTATGTGTGTGCTGTGGATTAAAACAGATTTCTTTCTCTCCGTCTTCTTCTAAGACTTTCAGAAAGCTTTAACGTCTCCCACCACGCGGGCGTCCTCCCTTGTCACCCGTTGTCTTACTGACACACGTCTACCCGGGACGAGTCGCTGCCCACATCCTGTCTGCTCGGGTTGGCCGGTCCCTCGTCACCAGCAGCCGCCCCAAACACCAGCATCTGATAGATAGTGAGGGGATTCAGGTTATGACGCGGGCCTGGAGCCCACCGGGCTGCAGAGAGTCACGTGTGACACCGTTGTGGTTTGGGTTTTTTTTACAACAGAGATGGGTAGCAGTTCAAGCAACAAGCAGCAGGTAGAGAGAGTAGGTCAAACGTCAAAGCGTGTGTGACTGTATGAGGCAGAGAGGGAGACTTCATACACTTTCATTTAGCAATTCTAGTTAGATTGAGCTCGGGCTGTGTGCAGAAATGTGTCTGCAGCACAGAGTATGGAAAACCTGTTGGCATTCAACGTTTGTATGACATTGTTTGTTTATTTTGATCTGATATTTGCTCATTTAAAATGTAAATTTGCCAATTTAACGCTGTATTTTATTTACGTTCCTGTGACTGCTTGAGTTTAGACAACATTTAAAAAGAACTTAGGTTTATTCAAGTTTTTTTTAAATTTCTGTTAAAAAAACAACTATTTTTTACATTTATTTGAAAAGAGCATTGTTTTTTCTGGTATTGATAAACTTAATACGGTGCCGTTTATAGCACCTCAGAATTGAGGTATTGCAGATGGCGAGCCACTGTCATTATTCCAAATGTGAGATTTTAGTGTGACTTATGATTAGAGGAAATCTAGATTAAAAAAAAATATTCTTTGCTCTTACAAGAGATTCTCCTCAGTTGCGTTAAAGGAGCAGCATGTAGGATTTAGTGGCATCCAGAGGTGAGGTTGTAGTTTGCAGCCAACTGAACCCCTCCGCTCATCCCTCCCTTCCCAAGCGTGTCGGAGAACAGCCCGTTGTCATTCCCAGGACTACAAAGAAGAAAAAGAGACGTCGAGGGACGAGACAAAGGGTCGGTATTTGTGGCGTTGGGATGAGAACAGGTTGTGAGAACTACGGCGGCCATCAGGTGATATAAAAACACAAAGAACCTTTTTAAAGGGCGCAAAACACACCGAACCCTGTGAAGAGGACCTGATCCCGATATGAAGGGTTCATTCTAAGCTAACAAAAACACAGCAGCTCTTATGTTCAGGTGATTAATTGCCAATGAAAACATAGTTTTGAATATTATATTATATTCTGCTAATAGGCCCCCCAAAGCCTACACACTGGACCTTTTGTGATAAGAGAAAAAATATTGAAATAACATAATAATAAGTCTTATTTACCCATCAAAAGCTATTGGTCATACCAGAAACTGACTTTAGTTTAGTTTGTCTGGGTTTATGAATAAAACGTTGAAAGAGGAAGACTGCCGTCTTATTTTTTCCGTCATAATTTTGCTTAAAAATTAAAATACATTTTTAAAGTAGCATTTTTTTTTTCTTTTTTCCCTTCTAACCTTCTTACATTTGGGTATAAATATTAGCTTGAAGTGTTAAAACTAAATGAATCACAAATCGAGGGGCTTGCTCTCTAATCTGTGATTGAACATCTTTGTCTGATCCTGTATTTCTTAATGTGGCAGTGAGGGGGGAGAGCAGGTGAGGGGGAGGCAGAAATAGAGACAAAGACAGAGGGAGGTAAACAGAGATGTACAACAGGAGGAGAGAAAGATTCAGGGCTGTTCCTCTCCTCCACCTCCACCCTCCATCATGTTTAAGCACCGGGTGTATAAATACTCCACTTCCCCCCCCGGGGCCCGCTCAGCCCAGCAGGACCCTCTCTGCCTCCCCCTGCTTAGACCACCCCCCCCCCCCCCTTCCTTCTCCCCTCCTTGTCCAGCTACCTCTCACCCCCCCTCCCTCCCTCTTACATCGTCTAATTAGGATCTTGGGCCTCGTTAGGGCCAGGCGCCCGGGGGCCCGCTGATACAAAAGCTGATTCTATCTGACGTAACAAGTCAATGCCAAGGGGACAGATGCTAATTTTAATTAATTAAATGGAAGGGTCAGCTCGTGACAAACGAGGGCCCGAGGGAGGGTCGCTCGCCGGTGTGCTCGGACCAGCCGGAGCCCCGTTCCTCTGGAGGGGGAGATCAGTCCAGTTGTTGTTATTAATGCGGTTGTTCATCTCACAATGAGAGGCCCTGCGTTCCCAGATGACAACTTTACAGGCAAGCCATGGCTGGTAGGCAGAAGGTGATCGGAGGGGGGAGAAAGAAGTTGTCATGTCATTTTAATTATGCTTAACTCTTATTTGGGGGTGAAATATCAGAGAAAACAATGCTTTACCTCGCTACGGTTTTCATTAAAATGACTATCATGGGATATGTTTTTTGTCTTTTTTACGACTAGGTTAAATAAACCAATACATGCTGCCACTCCAAAAAATAGAGAATGTTTCCATTAGGGCTGAAACAAGTTAATATGTTTTACTTAATTACTTAATCTGCCAAGTATACTTTGGGATCAGTCAGCCAGGAAATCAAACTAGTAACAAAGCCCATCACCACCATGCACCACCTGATACCTTCAAAATAAAACGGATTTTCTAAAAAGGAAAAGTTCTTAAATATTGAAACAAGCATCCCAACAAAATGTTTGCAAACACCTGTCTCATTGAAAACACGTTTAAACACAATTATTTAGCTAAATATTTTTCTTATTTTTACTAATAGTATTGATATTTTGATGATGTTATAGGCAACTCAAAGCACTGAGACTAGATGAAACCGAATGTTTCAGCCTTCATCAGTGATTCTGTTGCTTAAACGCACTGCTTTTTTTTTCGCTTTAAAAAAAACAGTGGACATAATCCAGGCAGAATTGTTGTTTTTTAACAAACAGAGCTTAAATAGAACAGTTCAAAATTGGCACTTGATTAAAATAGATAACCATCTAATCAATGAACAAGATTAAATGAACTTCCTGTACCCATTCCCACTAGTGACAGATGCTCCTCATCACGACCGTTTTCAAAAGTTAGTTTTTCACATTTTCGTCTCTGATTTCTTCTGGAGAACATCCTGCAACACATCTGGATGATGAAACTCTTACATGCTGCCTGTGTCACTATCAGCCGTTTGTGTGGAGGATCTGCAGTCACAACCACAGGTGACTTCTCAACAGTGTGGACCAAACCAACACTGACAACAAAAACCACAAGTCTGTCATTGTCTGCCGGCTCCTAGTGTCGTCCATCTGATAAAACTGTCGGCTTTGACTTTGGCACGCTGGTCCCAAAGCGGTAGATGAGTGGATGATAATGACTGACTGTACAGCCTATTCTGCTTCAGGTGTTAAACACTAAAATAAACATTTTTTTTTCTAAATATTAGGACCCCTCCCTCCTCCTCCTCCTCCCCGTCTCTGTCTTTCTCTCTTCCCTCTGACCTAGTTTTGGCATTTGATCCTGACTGGAAGATCAACCCCTAGAGGGTGCACGGTGTCAGCCCTGCACCATGTCAATTCCCACACAAAGGGCACCCTTTGTCACTTCATATTTTCAAGGCTCCAAAAGCCTGGCTTTTTTATTGTTGTCTCTGGCAGGGGTCATTTGCTGGTGGTGGCCCTGCCTCCCTGTTGTTCTTCCCTGTGGTGCACCTGCTGCCGATGTTGACCGTCACACGACAGGGAGCCAAATGTCTCCGTTCACAGATTAGAGATCTGAACTTGATCCACCTCATCTGCAGTGTTTTTTAAAAAAAACACAGGAAATGCCCATACACGTAACGTAATGTAAACGTAGTGCAGGGTCTGACCTTTCAAAGCCCAAAAAAAAAATGGAGCGGTTTTCTGCTACTTTAAAAAAAAAAAGGATATGTTTTGGTTATTCCAATGTGTATTGACCATCGTTTCTGTTGATTAAACAAAAAGGAATTGCTGAGGTCTCATAATGAGAACATCTTTAAGTGCAGCCTCGTCTCCTGAAAAATACACTGCATTAGCATTTATGTTCTAAAGAAAATGTATTTAAAAAAAAAGATTTTCAACCACGAGGCTGCTGCTCTTGTCTTGTGTGAAAGCAAAAGTCAACGTTGACTTATTTGAATTCACGTCCATCACTTAATAATGTAACAACCATACTTATTTTAAGCCAAAGCATTATAATTTACAGAAACAAACCAAGTAGTTTTGCTGCAATTTGGTTTTGTTTTTTGATTTATGGGAACGTTTAAAACTGGGAGAAAAAACGTTCCCCTCAAAATGTACTCGAGAATTCAGTTCACTTGTATTGGAACGTAGTTTTGTAGGAGGGTTGCTAGAAGGTGCCAGAGAGGACAGGATGTAAACAAACCAACTAAGAGGTGAAACTGGAAGTGAGCACACTGACGTCTGTAATAATCCTGCACAGCTATGTTAAGTGTAGGTCTAAGTTGAAACCAGGATGTCAGTCTGTTAAATGTGATGTTTGTTTCCACAAAGTTTGGGTTCCAGTTCTAACATTTGCGTCTTCTTTGTCTCCTCCAGTTTGTCTTTGTTTAAAGCCGGTGTGATTGTCTGACTGCTCATGATTCTTCTCCTGTTGGACTTTTAAAGCGATGTCGGTCTCTCTCCACATCTTATCACTAGAATTGCCTTGCAGAAGTTTATAAAAACTGATACCGATCTCTAAATGAACAAGAATTACATCCAAATTCTAGTTACGACCCTTTGCTTCTCTTAAAAGTGGAGAAATGTTTGTTCAAACTACTTTCCCGACGCTCCCTCTGTGCTCTATGAATCAGACACACGGGGCATTTTAACAGGGTGTCCTTGATGAGGCCCAGCACAAATTACCCTGAGTGCCATCTTTGCCATCGCCACTTGCTATTTGACATCAGGAGAGTGAGGGCTGCTCCTGGCAGGAAGTGAGCCCAGAACCTGGCCATGATTGGTGCCCAACACCGGGCCAAACCGTCACGGCCGACGCTCCGCCGGGGGTCAGCAGCCATCACAGGCGGCGGCCTAATGCTGCTGATGAGAGAGAGCCCGCCTCGCAGGCCTGCACGCCCCCGAGGTGTGGCCACTCAGCGTCAGCTTAACCTGAGCTGACAGACCGGTCCACCACTCGGCACTCACGCACACATGCACGGATTCATAAAAATACACACAAACTCGTAAAAATACCCATAGCCACACACACACACACACACACACACACACACACACACACACACACAGAGCAATCATTAAAATAAAATAAAAACAGATCTAAAGATCGATCACTTATCAGAAACATTTATATATACACTCAATATGTTTGCGCAGCGGTTCATTCAGGGGAATGTAACATGCTCACAATAATAATGCTATCACACAGGTATGATGTTTACCATTAGCAAAACACAAAGTGCAGCTGAGACTAAAGAGAAGTAGTTTCGCAGGTATTTGGTGAAAAACAAAAGTATTTGAGTGACAGAAAAGTCAGAGGATCATCTATAAATTCACCATGAATATCTGCACCAAATTATATACAAATGCATCCTTTAGTTTTCAAGACTTTTCCCTAAAAACCACAAATGTCAACGCCGTAGTGGAAAAGTCAGAGTCTGTAAGTTTCATCTTCTATTCCAGGTGGTGGACTGATCACTAGAGCCACTAAAATGATTTTAAAATAGTTCTCATTAAGTTAGTTTAAGTTCATAACAAATATATCCAGGAATGTTTCATATTTCATCTCCATCTGTTATCGACATCACCTGCACTCACACATTCACAGAAATAGAAAAGAAAAAGGCAACAGTCTGAGAGGATGTGATGGTTTTCACACCCAGCATGTTCATGTGAGCATCATGGTGTGGTTAGAAACCAGACCAGAAAACAAAGAGTGGAAACAGTTTTAGCTCAAACGCATCTCCAGGGAGTGAATTGTAGTTTTCAAAGAGTTTAAAAGGACAGTGTCTCATCTGTTGTGTGCAAATCATGGTGCTTGATTTAAATACTTGTTTATTTTTCTTTACTATCTATTTAAATATAAAATTGACTGTTTACATGTGATAAACCTCTAACTTTACAAACACCTGCTGAAGGCACACAGATAATGTTCCCTTTCATACGTCCCTCACATGCCCGGCAGCAGGTCGGGCATCAGTGCTTTGCTCAAGGGCACTTGGATGCAGTGGAAGGCCAAGATGTAACACCAGGCGCACGGCGCATAATGTACCCTGAAGTTTAAAATGTCACTTCAAAATGTCACTTCAGATCCTGCCATCTGAGTCATTAGCGAGCATCGATGTTCACACATGAAAACATCCAAGTCTGAAACTGAGATGTCGTCAGTGGCATTTCTTCCGTGTTACACAGTCCGGCAGGTTTGGATGTTTTAGTCAGACGATTAAAGCAGAATAGGCTTATTCAGTGCATCGATTCTCAAAGTGGGGCCCCTGAAAAGTTTTCAGATTCATTTATTTAAATTATCAGGATATAAAATCTATTTTTTTTAACAAAAGGCTTCATAATTTTACAAATATTTTCACATTTAAATCTACAGTGTAATAGTTCATAGAATATGTTCTAATTTAACAAATCCACAATTTAAAACCTATAAATATGGTTCATGTCTGGTATCTTTCTAATACATTTCTATAAGATTAGACGTTTAATAAATAGGCTAATTAGTCCAAGAGACATACAGGATAATCTTATATATCTTGTGAGGGGTCCTTGGCTGAAAACAGGATCCAGAACCTCCGATTTAGTGGAAAACACCAACGTACAGAGAGAAGTTTGGTGTCATGGCTGTAATGTCAAACAGCAGATTGGGGGGAAAGAAACAAAATATACATACAGAGCGGTGGAATCTCTGAACTGTAGCCGCTGTGTGGCCGTTCCCAGACAAAAACACCTTGAAGCATAATGGCACATTTGTTCTGTGGTGAGGTAACATGGATACATCCAGACCCAACAACCCACCTGATAAACTGCAGCAAGTTACGACACATCAAAACCACACAGCAGCAGATAATTAGTTGCCAACACATTAAAAGAACTAAAGAATTCACAAGTTCAATGTGGTGTTGATAAGCAGCCTCGTCTGAAAATGTAAATTTAACAGTGTGAGTGTAACTGCAGAGAAACTCATATCACAGATGCTCAGGAGATCTCTGTAGATGCAATTATTTTTATGATGAGACTGGAATAGTAAAGCGAGTTCACACGTAAACCCACAGCTTTTGAGTGAAACGCTGTGAAAAGTCAAGAAAGCATGCATTTCTAAAAACAATCTCTAAAAGGAGTAATTAATTTGCAATTAGCTTAAATGATACAATGACAACTTTAATATATGTGCAAAACCAGTTCAGGCCAGAACAGAACAGTCAATCATATAAGAGTATTAAAGCGTCACAATGCACGTGCCAAACAACGACCAAATCAAAACAAAGTTCAGCAAAACTACAAAAAAATAAATAATGCAAAAACCAACTCCGATGCAGATGTTGCATTTTGCAGCAGCAGCAGCAAAAGCATAAGAGCAGAAAATATCAACCACCATGACATAGCTCACAGCTTTCTGACATTTCCAAGCACACAAACACAGACCGAGCCCAGAGCCAAGACATGAACTCAGGATGAGAAATGTTAGCAAAACTCGGGCATCTCAATGAAAACCTTCCTGGAAGAGTTTCTGTGGTGCCAAACAGCCAACAGCAGGGACAGGAAACTCCAGCTTCAGGCTTCAGGTGAGTGTTTGAGGCCTGCAGCTAATGTGACCAACAGGGTTGATAAATCCAGGCAGCAGCTGCACAGACACCATTATTTCCTCTTCCAAGCCAACCAAAAGTAACAGCATTGGCCTGGTGTGTTGCAGTGACGTGCGGTGAGGTTCGTGGCTGGTGAGGCACTGACACTAAGTCACATTTACAAATATATGAACCCAATAGAGTAGCTTAAATCACCATTCAATTGGCAGCTTGCACATTGACTACTGGTTGTTTTTCATATCAGCATTCTTTACACACACATAGGTAAGGTACATGTTTGATTCCACCGGGAGCGTTTCAGAAGCGGACCACCCCCGCGAAGATCGTGAGATTCCGCGATAATCTGTGTAACAACCACGGATGTATAAAGAGAACAACAAACACGTAAAAGGTTACTTTACCTGTCCGACGTTGAACTGCTGCTGATTTGGTCATATTTCCTTGTTTTTTGAGACATTTTTAAGCTTGGATATAGAATATTACATTCTTGTGGTCAAAGCAAAATATAAGAAGAAGAAGAGAAGTGTAGAAGAAGAGCAACGACAGAACAAGCATGAACCCGACCCGTGGGCTCTCGCACACCCTCTTCTTTGAGGCAGGGTAGTGTTTGCCTCCTCTGTGCTTTTTCACTGCGGTTTCTGTCAGATCAGCAACACTAAATATGTTCTACACAGACGTGAAATACATTACCTATTATATGGAAAGAACGGACATATAATAAAAGTGTACAAATATTACAGTGGTGACAAACAATGAGAAAGCAAAAGGCACGCGCTCAACCCAGTTTGTGAGGGATTCACAGTCTGAGGTGAGGCACAGCTTGTCGCTGTCTCACCAGGACAGGACATGCGCTAATTCAGCGATTTTGATTATAAAAATGCTTGAAATGATTGGAATCATACAGAAATTACATTCATAGCACATATCAGTAGAGAAATATTAATATTTATTTTAGCATTATTTGTTTTTTACTTGTCATGATGACAGGTGAGGCTCCCTGGTGTGTTGAGAAATACCACTCAAGGACATGTAGCAATGGTGTATATAAGTTCATAGTAGTGTTAAAGTGAAGATAACTAGCAAGCAAAGGGACAATGATCAGTTGCAGACCTGCAGGCTGGGCACCTTTTACCTTAAATTGCCCGCCTTGTGACAAAGGGTGTGTTTGATATAAACAACAGGAAGTGGAGTATGTCATGTGTGAGTGTTGCAGCAGTTTGAGTTGTCTGTCTGAATTAGCTTGCAGGCAATTGCATGGCATCACCATGATGTTTTGTGTGAAATATCTCAACAGCTATTGGATGGATTGCCATGGAATTTGAACATGTTAATTGTGACAAAATTCCAGCGGGGGCGTGGCTTGAAGTTGCAGCAGCGGCTGGGTAGTTACCTGGCTAGCAAGTTGTTTGCATGATGCTTTGCCACTCATCTGGTGATGGCAGTGTGCTTTACGCTGTGACAAGTGTGTGGATGAAACGTTAAGGTGTTTGAATCCCTACTCATTTAGAGGCTGGCTAGTTAGCTAGCTCTCTAACTCCACCATGCTTCTCCTTTGAGATTTAACGCCGTCTTCACCTTATAGGTGCATTAACGCCACCTTGACTAATCAGAAGATTGCGTACTTTCCATGATGTCGTTTAATCTTGTGTTCTCCATCAAGTAGTCCTGATATCAATTCATACCTGTTGCAATTTATCAGTAACTGTTGGACAGTTGTGTGTATAGTCTAGAAGGTTGCTTGGCCATTGTAGATAAATATAAGTAAAACATTATTATAGCAAAGTGATACTAATTCAAATACTTGCAAAAACATTCCCTTTGGCTTCAGGTGTGCTTTGTGTGTTATGCTAATTAGTTAATTTGATCATGCTAACATGCTAAACTAAGATGGTGAACATAGTTAACTTTACATCTGCTAAACCACAACATGTTAGCACGCTAATGTCAGCATTTAGCTCAAAGTATTGCTGTGCCTCAGTACAGCTTCACAGAGCTTCTAGCATGGCTGTAGACTCTTAGTCTTGTTTGTGTATTTTGGTGCATTTTATACCATTATTAGATACTAAATTAGTTGGACAGAGGTGAGGTGAGAGAGATGCACTGGGTGACATGCAGCAAAGATCCCTGGCCAGAACCAGGGACATTTTAATTACATGGTCAGCGTCCCAAACCGCTTGCTCATAAGGACATCCCACACCAGAGGGCCAGCCAACAAAGCTTGCAAGTCTTGAAAATGTTCCAAGTCCTTCCAAAAACTAATGAATTACGTCAGTGTAATGATCTTTCCGTTGCATGGGTTTGGATGAGTGACAATCATCTGTTGATGTTTTGATATCAAACTATCATCCTCTGTCAAGGAACTTATGTCCCTCATCACCCGACTGAAAGCCTGCACTGTCAGTGAGCCAGCATTTCCGAACACACATGTACCAGACGATCAAACAATAATTGTTAATGTTAAAACATAGAGACCAACAACAGAAGAGACGTAAAGTCAGTGAACACTCTCAGTCATGTCTTGTTGCACGACAATTTACAATATAATATATAATATAATATAAATCGGTGCATTGAATTTAGGAAGGGTCACGAAAGCCACTTTAAAGATCACATGTTTCCTGGTGTCTTTAATTTGAAGAAGTCTTGTATTGAACACGGTATCTGGACCACTCTCCATTGTTGTGGCCCATTGTTTGTTGTTCAGATGATAACACTTTTTCTTGCTCAATAAAGATTTACTGAATACAAATGGTACTGGGTATCGGGGTGGGCGGCAGGGTGGTGGATGGGGGTGAAAGGAAACACCGTGGTGTTGATCTCCTGGAATGCGGAATGCCAGAAAGCTGGCTCGACTGGCACCAAACCAAATGCCTTCAGCCCCCCCAACACCACTCTCACTCTTTTCTCTTATGAGCGTCATGTCCCCAGTCCAACTCATTTCTCCCTCTCTCGCTCTCTCTCCTCCACAACCCATGAAACAGGAGAGCCGCCATCTCCGCTTCCTCCGACAGGATCAGCGATCACTCTGCCCAGGCCTCCGGACAGACGGCATTCCTTCCCCCTGCTGCTGCTGCTGTTGCTGGCCGGCTGTCACACCAGGCATCCAGAATAGATCTCTGACGTCCGCCTGGTCACTAGACATACGCCGACGTCCTGAGAATCAAAAGGAACACAGAGGACATATTACTCTTCTCTTAAAAACACGAGCAGATTCATTTATACGAGACAAAGGTCAATTCAAATGCAGATATGTTGATATCTACAGTGTGCTGTAATGATAAACCATCATGACTGTATCACACAGAGCGGCAGGCTTTCAATAGTCATGTCAAGCGTGCTGGGGAGAGGGTGGTCTGAATAGTGACCGGAGTTTGACCTCATATCAATACTATCAATACAACAAACAGCACCACGTAAGTTGAGCTACTATAGCCGAGGTCCTCCACAGCTGATGTATTGATTTTTTGATGCCTGGTGTAAATGTCAAAACTGCGCTTTGTGAGAAAAGGATGCCAAAACATTTCTTTATTGTATCCCAATTGTTTTTAACCACACAATTTAAAGACGGCAATATCTGTCAGGTGGTTTGGTTTGTCAGTCCACCGCTTTGTTTCAGACTGACACATCTCAACTATTGGATGAATTGATATTGAATTTGGTGCAGATATCCATGATGCCCAGAGGAGGACCCTTACTGACGTTGGTGACCCCCTGACTTTTCATCTGGCGCCATTAGCAGGTCAAAGTTTCCCTTTGATCCAGTTAAATATCCATAAATCTATTGGATGAATTGACATTGGAATTTGGTGTAGACATTCATAGTTGCCAGAGGATGAACCCTCCTAAACTTTTCAATTAGAGCCAACATCAGGTCAAAAGTTAAATTTGTCCGATAATTTGATTAATCTTTAGGTGTGCTTATGCTAATTAGCAAGTATTAGCATGCTAACAGGCTAAACTTAGATGGTGAACATGGTAAACTGTATACCCGCTAAACATCAGTATGTTAATATTGTCACTGTGCGCATGTTAGCAAGCTGACTTTAGCATTTAGCTCAAAGCATTGTAAAAGTGCAGCCTAACAGAGCTGCTAGCATGGTTTAAATGTCACACTCTGGCCATTCAAATAAATATTGTAAATATGAAGCACTAAATAAAGAGTGGTTTCAGTTCTCTGCATCATGAAACAAAAATACATTCATTAAAAAAAGATATACAAAAAGCTGCTCTGGCTTTAATGAACAAACTTTTAAAACGGCCGGGGAGGAAACGAGGGAGGGGTTTGGCGGCGGCCGGCACGGTTGTCACTTTCGCTGGCGTCCATTCGCGTGATTCATGTTGACTGAAGCCCTGCGTTTGTCAGGGGAGGTGTCTGCAGTAAAAGTGCCACAGCCCTCCAGATTGACACTCATTAGTGAGGGGCTCCGAGGCAAAGGAGCGCCCGTGGGGGGCAAGAGGGCAGCGAGGAGGGCGAGAGGCCACATCCCACTAAAAATAAATGATTTCTAATGATTGATACAGATAGCAGTGGACTGATAGGGCCAGATGAATCAGAGGGCTTCGGTGGTGGCGGTGGCGGGCAAGACCTCTGGTTGGCAAGCTGTTGTCAGCCGAAACGCCGCTTAAAGCCAACGTGTCCAGCTAAACGTGTCTGATCTGAATCCCAACACACATATATATATATATATATATATATATATATATATATATATATATATATACACACACACCACCTCAGTACAAGTACACCTCCCCCTCTCCTACACTTGTTGTGTTTGACCACCCCTAGCAGTGCCCCTCTGCCTGCTGCCACTCAAGCCATATACACAAATGCCAGCGCTCGCCCAGGAGCAAGTGAAACAAATAAGAGCTACCGGACTGCAGCACACACACACACACACACACACACACACACACACACACACACACTTTTGGGCTTAGCCTCTTGTGCTGCACTTTCCACGGCTACGCATCCCCTGAAAACACTGCGTCCATCACTGTGTTTGTGCATTGAGTCGGCGGCTCAGGTCATTCATTGCACATATCTCCAGCTGCCAATCATTCAATCAATCCCGGCTTCATTACAGTGATTGTAATATCAAGGCCCGCAGCGTCGAGCTTGCAGGATGATAAGGAGCAAAGGGGGCAGGATTATTTTAACACAGCGTTCAGATCAGATTTCCTTCAAACGTAATTTTTCTGCCGCACCTTCCCAGGCAGTGTTCTTCAAAGATGGGATTGAGGCGCAAGGGTGGTCGAAAGTTTTCAGAGTTGATCAAGTCTCTTGAGAGAAAGTTGGAATCTGACTATATTTGTTTCTTCATCAGCTAGCACCCACTAGCATCTTAAGTTGCAGTCATCTCAATGGTTTTGTCTTCTCGTACCTCTACCATGTGAAATGTAAATACATCTTCCTCAGTTTTAAAGTCTTCTACGACACATTCCCTCCATTAGCTCAAAGGGAAGTTTAAAAATCAAAGGTATAAGAACCATATTTTAAGGGAAGTCTTAAAACTTCCCTATCATGTGTTTGGGAGGCAATTCAAATAATACAAATATAAAAACAGGCTAAATCTTTTTGTTACATCAATCTAGCAAATACAAAATCATGATGAAACTGTTTATTGGCTTTCCATGTTATTGGTTGTAAAATAAATGTAAACATCTACTGTATTTTTGATGCATATTTAAAGTTATTTATTTTTGATATATGACAGATAATATTGTATATGCATCTTTACAACGAAAAGCGTTATGCTTTAAAGTGTTATCTTTAATTTATGTTCAATTCTAGTGTCTTTTTTCATGAGAAGATTAACTGTAACTTAAAAAATAAATTACTTGCAAGTCCTGGCAGGTCAACGGCAGGAAGTGTACCAAAGTAATCTGAGGAAGCTTGAGAAAGATGCTTGAGAAGATGTCTAGTTAAGAGTGGTACCATGAAAAATCACCATGTCTGCTCCTTTGACTGACCACTGTCAGCTCTGTCAGCAGGGTCAGACCTCAGAGACCACCAGAGACTACCAGAGACCACCAGAGACTACCAGAGACCACCAGAGACCACCAGAGACTACCAGAGACCACCAAAGACCCCGGCCCCTCCGACACCCTGCTCTCCACGCGAGGAGAAGCTACTGGAGGATAGAAAACACTGGAGGCATCTTTACATCCTTTTCTCTGCTTCACCCTTCAAGGACCCCAGTGAGGCGTATACATACACCAGATGTCAGAGGTGAACGGTGAGTACGGCAAGTAAAGTGGGTCAATGTGAACTTGAGGACGGCAGAGTGGCTGCTTCTGAAGCTCTGAACTCACTGTTGCTATTTAAACAGGCCGAGATCGACCGAGTTTGAAATCAAGCAAAGTCAGCAGAAACAGCAGTCAAAGCATGTTTTTTTTACTTTCAAAACTTGTGATGTAATTCACCAAATATGTCATCTCATATTTCTTGTCAGCATCCTCTGAATTCCATCAGTTAAGATACGGTAACTTTAAGGACAATGAAGCCATTTCTCAAGTGTCAGTGTGGGATTAAGAGGGCAGGGTTGACGACACAAACCATGTGAGGGGTCTTTATGTCCTGAACCTGGATGAGGGACGATCCATTATTAAATGACGAGACCTTGCCTTTGTCTGGATACGGTGACACAGACCCCTGGAAATCCTTGGCTGAACTGAGAGCACCTGACACTTTGTCCTGCAGGATTTATGGCCTGATAATTAGGCATTAGAACAAGCGGCCATCAGCTGCCACTCTGGATAGACAAAGACAACAGAGCTGGTGAGTGGAAGGAAAAACATCCTGTATTCCTCCATGCCCTAAATAACTTCATGAAGTTAGACAAGCATCAGAAGATAAGCACACATGTTATGAAAATAAAGATGTACAGACTTTTGAAGATTTTTGAGCAGAGAAATACACATTTATGTAATTTAAGTATAGATGTGTGCATTTCAATTGAGCCTAATTTGAACATTTATCGAGAGAAGTTCACCTTCCTGCCTCAAGTTAGATGAAAAGATTGATACCAGTCTGCTCAACATGAAGCTACAACCATGTGACGGTTAGCTTAGCATAACGATTGGAAATACGGGGAAACAGCAAGTCTGGCTCCATCCAAAAGTAACTAAATCTAAATAAAAATCTGATAATAATAACCTACTGGCACGTCTAAGGATTAATAGCATGTTATATCTTGTCTAATATGTATATAAATTGAAGGGTAAAGACTATTTATGGGGTTATTTGTTTTTCTTGGTAGCCAGGTAAACCATAAACCGTTTCAAATATGAAAGTAAATAATGCAGCAAAAAGAAAAGAAAACAATGAACATTATAATAGAAGAATTGTGGCGTAAAAAAAGATGAAGTCAAGGTGTCAAGCTCACATTGAATGAGAACTGGAAAAGGGGGTCTTGAGCAGTTTCTCATATTCTCTCTCGTACTCACATTAAAACATGCATCATAACCTGGCAACATGCCAAGCACATACTCCGGGCCGCTGGCCAATAGGAACACGACCGCACAACCACAAACCGTTCATTCACAATTTTTCATATGCAGACAACGTCGAGGTGGGAAAACTTGAGCGTTTAACGGTCAGTAACTCCGCATGGCTTCACTGTCACTCCACAATGCTACAACTTCTATAAGCTTCTCATTTGGATGTAACTGAGCCTCCAACAGTAGTTGCAGACGTGCAGCTGACCCTGGACAAGTAGCACTTAGTGTAGCAGGGTCAGCTTGAACCTGACAAGGGTGATGATTTCTTAATGTAGTCAGAGGGCAAGTGGACGGCGGCGAGCCTGTCTGCATATGAGGTGGGTGCAGGGTATGGTGGGGGGGACGTATGGTGCCTGTAAGGGGGGGTGATCTGCATCTCATGGAGCAGGCCAGAGGAATGTGTGGTAGTGCACAGCTGCCCTGTTTTGTCCCGGCCGTGCACTGCGCTGTCCGTCTGAGTGACATTAAGCTGCCAGAGTTGTGTGCTCATGTGCAGGACCTCCCAAGGATCCGCAGGCCCCAGATGCACAACGCAGCATGAATGAACCTACAGGAGCACCAGTTCATACGCCAACCATCAGTCAGTTCCTAGTTTATTGTTAAGTTGTGGCCCATAAGTCTGTCATGTCTATTCGGTGCTTTCAGTGAAATGATTTACTCTTTCCCTATGCAGCTCTATTTTTCTGAACGTAGACTCAACGTGTTAAAAACACAAGTTATCTTCACGCTATCATCACGGTTATCTTGGTTTGGGCTGGCAGGGCACTCATTTATTGCAGAAGGTCTGTGGTAAAAACTGAGGTTGTGATGTTTGAAAGATGTTTGAAAGATGTGGATATTTACCAGAGAGTGAGGGTCTAAGACTCGGGTGGTTAAACTACTGCCCACTGCTCATTTTGAAAAGGCCTGCCCTGAACGTTTTAAAATAAACTAGAATATAGCCTGAGCATATTTCTAATAAATAACTGCAGTGAAATTATCTCTTAACCTCTTGGCACAGAAACACAAAATGTACAATGTTACATTTTAAAATTAGACTTACAGATATACAATTTACATTTGCATCGTAATCTTTTTAGCAGGCCCTAGGTAGGTATTGGTATTTGGCAATTTCTGCCTGTTTTAACTTATTTACAGTTTTATACATATCATCATACTATTTTCAAGTTTAAAAGTATTGAATTCAATTTAAATTAAAGACTTTTTGTAATATGTGACACACCAGTAAACGACTGTAATGTCAAACAGTTTAGTAGTTCTGCCCAGTTATTTTTAGTGTCATGTAGCACGTGGGGTTTTCTGGTCTAGAAACACTGATTTTCTTGCAGTGTAAAGGTTTTTACACACCCCGGGGTGACAAATGCAAAATACTCGCCAACAATCTAAAGCTTGTGGCTTTTTTTGTGGCTGTGTGAAAGTATGCATGACAAAAACAACAGTTAAATTTGCATCAAAAAAAGCCCCCTGGTGTGTAAAGGCCTTAACTGGATCCAGTGTTTTTTCAAGATTGATCCATATTAGGACTAATATTTAGGACACCTATATGCTGCTTTGACCACTTTTATTAGTGAATTCCCCAACTTTATAAAACTAAATCACTGGAAAACTCCTCCAACACTTACTTTTCAACGTTGGTATGATGAAAGCACTGGTAATTTGGAAGAAAAGATAACAATTTTTGAACTGGTTCTTCGGAGCAGAGTGGAAAATGAGTGTGTTTTAAAATTAGCTACCGAGGATTTCTTGAAAACCTCGAGATTAAATGAAATGCCTGAAAGTCATAGTGAAAGTTTTGACACACTCACCATTCAACACACCATGTGATCACTCAAATGCCACAGCATGAGTCACACCCTGAGAAGACGAGGAAACGGTGCACTGGATTTGTGCAGTCTCTAAATTCTGGTCTACATTTTGCAGACTTAGAAAGTGACAGAAAACAACAGATTTACAGATTAAGTGCCTGAGAGATTCCCATGAGATAATCAATAAGATATGTTGTCTAAAGCGGCATAACCCAGAATTTGAAATGAGGATATGAACTCTGGGTGTTTGATACTTCCAGGCTGAGAGGTCACATGGGTACATTACATTACATTACATTACATTACAGTCATTTAGCAGACGCTTATATCCAAAGTGACTTACAATAAGTGCATTCAACATTGGTAATCAAAAGAACTACTAGTCACCAGAAGTCATAAGTACATTTCCTTTTCCAAACAAGCATCTAAGAGCACGAAGCAGAGCATAACTCAGAGCCAAAGTACAGTGCAGAAACAAAGAAAAACAGTTAGTGCAAGGGTAATGTGGAGTGGTGCTTGTTTTGCCTTCAGCCTACACATCTCCTCTCTGTGTTTATAGGGGGGGTTAGCGAGGGTTCATAGGCCAACAAGAGAGTGCACGCTGTCCCATTACTCTCCCACCACCACAACACTCCTCCCTCTCCTAAACAAGCTTGTGGAGAAAGTGGCAAATGTCTTGGGGAGTCACATGTGCCAATGGAGATGTCTATGAACTCCACCGGGGATCAGGGAGGTGGTGGTGGTGGTGTTTGGTTTTTTTAGGGTTTTGTCAAGTCAAAATATCCTCAAAAGTTGACACACAAAAATAAAGCTGCATGGCGTCACTTGAACTAAATTGTCCTTTTTTTTTTAAGGAAGCCCTGTTACCAAAAACGAGGCCAAATTTATGTTGGATTGCCATCTGACACCTGAGAGTACAGCTGCAGGTCTAGTGTTGCCCCACGGTGGCTGTGGACGTCTGACAGGACAGAAACCCACCTAGCATTGATTACCAGCTAATTATAGGCTAAAGGAAGTGGCATCTTGTTTGTTTCTGGGTTGCCGAGGAATACATTTGCACTTCACCAAGAGTTCGTGAGCTATCGAGTGCGAATTCCGCTGAGCACTAAGTGCTATCTTTCTCCGTTGTCTCTTTCCTCACTTAATTCCACCGCCCTGTGTTTTCACAGCCTCGGCGGGTGGTGCCTCCTGAAGCCCTCTTTCACACCCGTGCGGAGATTTGAATAAACATATGTCGCGTTAATTGGGAACCAGTGCCGTGGTGCGTCCACAGACAGGAAGACGTTTTCTTTTAAGGAGCCACTTCGGAGGGAGTCGGTGCTCCAGCTAAGTCGGTCCAATGAGGAACGTTTACATGGTGATTATGAGGGACGGCCTCACTCCGGATTCGCATGGCGCCTAAACACCTGCTCCCAGCGTTGCATCGCAAACACATCCAAACCGAAGCCAGGCTTCTTCACATTTTTACCCTGGTTTTTAATAAACGCCTCAGCATGGTGTTGGGTTTACAGGGTCATTTAGTTTTATGAATCAGGTACCAATAAAATACTTATAAGGGAGTCACAACTGGGCATTTATGCGGCGGCCATCGTATGTTCTCCTACACATTTGTCACATGGAAGAAGTTTCGGTTGGTTGCAATCTGTAGTCACAGGATAAATTTGAAGGATTGTGAGACAAATTCTGTTAATGTTTCTGACTTTTTATCTCTTTTTTTGTTTGATTCTTGTGAATACTGTATAGTTTTACCTCTTTGTGCTTCTAAAAACTATTCAAATGTGAAGGGAACATTACTCATAGTGTGCAACATGAGACAAGTGATCTGAAACGGTTAACAAGCCAACATCTTAGGGAACAAGTGTCTGATGACATCTTACTGTAGTTCATTAAAGTCAGAAGCGACTTCTTAGTTTTCAGAAGTTTTACTATATCAGCACATTTGGGTTGTCACTTGTAAGCCATAAATCTCCCCATCCATGTGACGATAACGTCATATCTTTTTTATTAGTCCTGCTTGCTACGAGCACCAAAGTGAAACGAATGCCACGGTTCAGCCTGCACGTTGGATTTGATTTGTGAACTCTGTGTCAGACGTGCCATGCCCACCCACATTGACACAGTGTCAAGAGGCGGATATTTATGGCTGTGGGGTTATGCATCCAAACGGCACAGTTGACTCCTAACAAGAGCGAGGAGGATAACAGCAAATTCACACAAAAACACTGCGGTAATTATTATTTTGAAGCTATTAATGAGGTAATATTTCAGACGCTTGGGGCTGAAATACAGCATGTAGGAAGTGCATATTCAAGACAAGCATATGAGTTTGACATAGTGAACATTGTGGTCATGAGTTAGAGCAACACGTAGACTCCTCAGGTTTCACATGGGGGCTGGTGGGCCTTTCCAGTGCAGATTCAGCGGGAACCAGCTGTAAACTAAGTGGTGTCGACTTCAAAACTTTATACCCGACTTAAGGGTTCAGTGTGTCCCAAGAACTCATATGTACGAAGTCTCATCCAAAATTGTCTTAAAGGAGAAAGTGTTTATACGAGACAGTCCTCCCAAGAAATCGGCATCAGAAATGTTTTACGTTCAAACAAAGTCCTTTCAAGAGCAAAGGACTTTCTGCAAACCATGACTATGTGGACATTTTTGCATACGATCAAGCGATGCAATGTATTGTGCGACGGTTATTGAAAGTTAAAAGATATAATAATGAGTATAACAAGCAAGAAAGTCCTCTATGGGTGAGTGGGAGGGGTCAAACAAAGACAGGACTTTCACCCAGTAGATCGCTGTTCATGTCCAGTGTGCAACCAAAAGTAAATTTTTACTCAAGGCTTGTGATGTAACATTGTTACGACATACATTGTTACGGTCGTTATAATTGTAACATACACCATGATTAACCTAACCTTAACCAAGTAGTATTGTTAGCTTGGACGCTCTTGTGTGATTTTCTTCTGAAAGTTACAAAAGTTGTCAGAAACTCCAACATCTAAAAAGGTGTTTGGGGGGGGAGGATTTCAGACCCTGTTTGACCATCTGACAAGTACTTTATCTAAAGCACACTGAGGCCTTTAATGTCAGCCAGGAATCCAGAGTGTCATTCATTACAGATCAAATAAAAGATCCTATTTCTAACCAGCTGATGATTTCGGGGTGTAATTCCTACGATCTGGTAATCATCGCTCTTCCTTTTCACAAAATGTTGTTTAAATTGAGATGTCTGGGGAGATACTGTTAATGAAGACATGTCGAGATGTCCGCTGATGTTCCTGTCTATCACGTCTAAACCCTCAGAAGCCGTGTGCGAGCCCACCGCACTTGCTTTTACTACATTCTTTTACTGCCGTAAAGATTTTTACATCAGTGTCCAGTTGCCTCTCATGTCTACGAGCACGGGGGAGGTTTTAATTTAAAAAATACCAGCGCTCCTGCTCACCCAAACAGACAGGCAGAGAAATCAGAATCAGGCGCTTCATCAGGATTAAAAAACGCGTTATCCTGCTCAGAATACCTGGCGTGTTTCGCCCTCACGCCTGTGCTCACGAGAGCCCACCCTGACCTGCTAATAACACTTTCAGGAGAAAATGAAAGCTGAACAAGGTGATGGGCCCGAGGCTGCAGCCGGAAGCAGGGGGAGCAGAGGAGAGGAAGTGGTGACTCCAGCCGGAGGCAGTGGGGGAGTGGTGGTGGGGGGGGGTTTGGACACGCCTGGCTGGCCGTGGCGGCCGCGGTGTCGCTCACACCGTTGCCCTCTCGCCACCCGTGTCAACACTGATGACTTCAGCCTGTGCCCTTATGAGCTCACCTTGCTAGGAGAGACACAGGAAGTGGGATTAGAGCAGTGACAGTGTCGAGGGGGGGTCTGTGTCATACCTGCACTGGAGGGGGGTTTCATCTATTAATGTGGTCACACACACACACACACACACACACACACACACGCAGCTGCTAATACCTCGGGGTTTTTCTCTTCCACCTGGGTTTATGAGGCTGATTCTGTCCGGTGATGGTAAAACAACAAGCCACTTAAAAAGGTCTTAAAGAGCAGAGAGTGCCGTCAGCTTCATCCAGAACAGATGACGTGTGATTGGTCACATGTCGGGTGAGACTTTGATTTGAAATCCATGTTTGTGAGAGTTTATTTTGCATAAATGACGGAAATCTGACCCGATGGTGTTCTGCTGCCACAAATGGTAACTTGTTCAAGCACCGAGCAGATCGAAATCATCTTTGATCTCTATTGTATTGAACTATTTTTGAATTTTTAGAGTTAGGCCCAATCCCAAAACATCCCTCTTCCCCTACCCCTCCATTAGGGTAGTGTGTCTGAAAGTATTTTCTTTAATAAATGTTTGACAATGACGATAACATTGTATAATCTTAGTTTCATGACATTTCAATGTATTATAGACGTTTTCCTTATAAAAAGCGTAAAAATAAAACCACTATATTCCGATGTCTCTAGCTAGCTAACGTTACAACGTTGTCATAAGGCCAGTTTGTGCGTGACTGTCACGCATTCATTCAACATATTTCCGTGTCGCATTTTCTTCCAGGTTGATGCCATTTGGTGCCGAAATTTACCTCAAGTACTGTAGCAGCGAAGTTTCTCTCGGGTTACTAGCCGACAGAGCATCGCGATTCTGTCATGAAGTGGTTTGTTGCGTCCATTTACGCAAATGCCATCGACGACCACTGATGACGTACCCGGGTCTGGAAGGGTTTCTACCATTACCCTTGTAACTCTGTTCCGGGGCCAAGTTTAAAATGAGAGCTAGGGGTAGAAGTGAGAAATGGGATTGGTCCATTTAAAACATGCTGGTATTCACAGGTCTGTGCTGGAGTATGAGATCATCTCCAGCCTTAAAGGAACATTCTGGTATTTTTCTGCCTGGATCTTTTTGTCATGTATATTACTAAGGTGTGACTCTGAGCTCAGTAAAAGAAACAATCTGTTTCAACATTGTTTACATTTAGACACAAATTCCTTTAAAATTATATTCTAACATAAACTCAAAGGGTGTTGGTTATAGTTAACAAATAAAAGAAAGCAGTACAAATATTAACAGTTATTGTAAATACATTTCATATTTTCATGACCTGAACAATTTTAAGTTACAAAAAATAAAAAATGAATTGAAGAAATTGTATTTCCTAATAAAATTATAATTAATGAAATTTATTGTATTTTGGGTTCATTTGCATTTAGTGACACCACATATTAACAACTGTTAATAGGGAAAATAAATCAATGTATTGACCCAACACAGCCAGAGCCGTTATTACGTCATGACACGTTTAATCTAAAAAGTACAGTTTTTGATGATTCAAATGGAAAAGGAAAATGAAACATGTCACCTGTCTGAACAGATAAAGTAAAAACTGATCGATTTCATGAGAAAGCTTCAAAATATCCTGCCACATATAAGAGGGGAAGATATTTTATACAAATTTCGACAAAATAAACAACAACAAATCGCTATATAGTTATCGAATTAGCTTTAAAATGTACCAAACGATGTTGATGAGTTATTTAGCGAAAATGAACAGCCATAATTAATCATTATTCCTTTTAAACGCATTTAAAAGATAAAGAATGGTCTCATTGTTAAACGTAACACAAAGCACTATATTCTATTGTATTGGTGAATTCAAGTAAATGAATGTGTCAAAAATAATTAGTTAAATTATTGGCTTAATTAATTAATTAATTATGGTTTTAATTCACCTCCATGCGGGTCACTTTACTAATTTACCATTTAATTATTATGATAAACAATATCAACATTCTTTATTAATGTGCACACGTTACCCCTTAAATACAACGCAAGATCATTCCCAAACATGTTGCCTTCATAATTGTACATTATATTTCCTGTAATTTGTTAATCTTAAATAATATCCTTCTTAAAATATATTGACCTAATTATAGTTTTCTTATTTTTTTCTTCCAAAGGGCAGTGTGTGTGTGTGTGTGTGTGTGTGTGTGTGTGTGTGTGTGTGTGTGTGTGTGTGTGTGATTTGTGCTCCGTTATGTGATGAGGGGATGGCTCGTTCATATCTGGAGCCTATCACGTCCCGCCTCTGCCTCGGACACACCTCCGAGATATGAGCGCTCACTAAATGTATATATCATAGGTTAGAAATGCGAACGTGTGTGTGAGTCACTGGTAGCGACTCCACGCTAAAAAAAACAGACAAGACAATCAGCTGCTGGGTAATAAAAAAAAGTTTATAGATGAACAGTCTGATGACGGTGAGCTGATGGTTTTATTACAGGCTGAGATCGACCGAGACGCAGAATTGTAAAGTGGCATGTCAGTGAGTCATAAGTGAGGATAACAGTCCAGCTGTTTGGTGATTTTTATTATTATTATCATTTGTTATTGTACATGCTCTTATTGAATTGGACGCAGGAGCGGAGCCTTATGACATTACGCACACACCGGGAGCGGGGCTGCAAATGGGCGGCATAGGTGGCAACCTCTACCTCAGCATGTTGAATGGGACTGAAACGCAAACTTTCGGAAAGAACCCCGACATCAGCAGTCACCTCCACCGCGGTGGCTGCAAGGACCTAGCCGAGTTTAAAATGGGGATCCAGGACGCGAGGTTTTACTACCCGGACTCTGTTCCGAGCGGGCAGGACGCGCTGCCTCTGCCGTACCACTCGGACCAGGCGGTGGGAGGGTACGGAGCGCAGTCCGGCAGGTTTTACGCGCAGACTCTCGGCAGTTGCCCGTACGGTGGCGTGCGCTCGCCGCCAAGGAGCGGAGCCGGGCAGGGTTACATCCCGACGGTGGGAGACGGGTTTCCCACCGGGGGTAAAGACTTGTACTCTCCGTCTCCGGAGAATTACCCGGCGAGTTTTCAGCACGGCTTCCAGCGGCCTCCTCTCTACCCGTTACCTGGGCTACAGGTGTGCGGGAAGACCCAGGCTCTGCTCAATAACTACCCGCTGTGGGCCAAGTTCCACAAGTTCCAAACGGAGATGATTATCACCAAGCAGGGGAGGTAAGTCCGACAGACAGCTCCAACTGATTTAAAAGCTGGCCCTCTATTATGGTCAGATTTTAGGGTTAAAAAAATAAATTACGCACCGCTGTCCTTTTTGGTTTTACACACGTTCTACTCAACTCACCACCGGTGTTATCTTAACGACGAGCAGCTGCAGTAACTTCCAGTTTAAAAGGCTGCTTTTCTGAGAACTAATATCACTTTATAGCCTTGTCATCGCGGTGATCACTGATAGTTTGGGCTCCTGTTTACTCTGCAGGCATCATCTCAGGTGTCTTTTTAATTGATGAGAATGACCTCTGAACATTTAGAATAACACGGTTTTGCGCAAAATTGGTCAGAGCTGAGTCACAAAGAATATGAAGAGAAATGAACCTATACTTACAGTAATTAATCTTAAAATATATCCCAAGAATGGTGCTGTTTAATTTCAAATACTTGATTAAAAAAAGTCCTTTCTCTCATTACTCTGGAATATTCCCTCTCTTTTTGTTGTTTCTTTATGTAAAAATAAAAAAGCTTGGGGCAGAAGCTGCTCCAGAGAAACGATGAAGTGGAGCTAATATCAGTTGCAGGCTGAGTTGCTGCAAAACATTTTGACACCTCTGCGCGACCTCTAAAGGCACAGGGGTCCCTTCAATACACAGCGGGAGTTTAACCCCCAACAAGGAGGCAAATCAATTTTATTTTACATCTTTTGTAGTTCATTGTTATGACGTCTTACTTTACGACACTAAGTCTTAAATATGTTTAATTTATGTCTCGTCAAATATCTGTTAAACACTCATCTCCCTGTGGTTTTTAATATTAATAAGTAACTAAATTATAATTACAGCCAAATCAAACTGAGATGTCTTATCTCTGCTCGTTAACGGGCTTTTAATTGAGATGTGATAAAGAAGGAAACTTGTTGATATAAACCTCAACCTCATATCTCGAGTAGGCGGCTGTAGAGGCGATGATACTAAAATGGGGAATAAAAAAAACACAAAACAAACGTGAAGAAGAGTCTGTGAGGTCTGAGAGCTCCGTAGAGAGAGGGGAGAGAGAGAGAGAGAGAGAGAGAGAGAGAGAGAGAGAGAGAGAGAGAGAGAGAGAGAGAGAGAGAGAGAGAGAGAGGGGAGACAGCGGCGCTGCCGGGCCTCTCTGACGGGTCACCGAGCATTAACATGCAGCCACGTCGACGAGGATTAATTCACTAATGCGCGACACTTGTGTTTGACAGAAGGTTTCAGGCCGGAGGTTTCTCATGAGCAGAGAACAAGCGCGCTGTCACATTATAGGACACTGATATTTCCACCTCTCTGTTTTTTAATACCGTGACTCCAATTGTCATTTCTTTTCAATATTTTTTGCACGTGTGTTTCTCACAGATGATTCACGGATTTAGAACCAGAGTTTACATTTTAATCTGCACGTTACAGTCTTTGGAACACGTTGCCCTCTGACCTGCATGGTTTCTTTAGTTCACTCTCTGGTTGACTGCAGGTTCACCTGTCAAAGTCACTTACATTACATTGTGCATCTTTGAAGTAGTTTCTTGACATTATATCTTCTTTTTTCTTTTTAAAACTTTAACAAAAAAAAGCAAGGTGCTCTGTTTCCATGCTTCACCTCATTGTATCATAGTTATATGGCTTATTAGAAGACAGTGACATTATTGCATAAAGAACATTTATTAGAAATTTAAAGCTGTGTCGAGATTTTGCGAGAGTTTTTGTGAAAGCAGGGACAGTTTCAGGTAGTTTGTGTCGCAAATTTGTATTTTACTGTGTTTTTGTTATTTTTCTGTGTGTGTGTGTGTGTGTGTGTGTGTGTGTGTGTGTGTGTGTGTGTGTGTGTGTCTGTGTGTGTTGTGTGTCATTTGACATAACAAGTCCTGGTAAAAACATGTAATAAATTAAATGTCAATACACAGCTCTCCTAAAGACAAAGACACACACACACACACACACGCACACACACACACACACACACACACACACACAATCTCACCATTTTGTCTAATTACGCGTCAGAATAACTCCTCACTTATGATATGACACAATCAACAAGTGACATTTCACTGAGATATGGGGACTTCTTAATTAATACATCTTTAATCTCTTGTTAAGTGAATAAATAATACTTTTGAGCATCACAGTTTATATTATGACACAAACTTTCTAATACCAGTGAAATACAGCTCACAATGAGTCTTCCCAACTAGTTTCAACATTTTGTTTTATCTTAAAAGGTCTTGGTGACTTCTTTTGAGACAATACATCTTTAATATCTATTTTTCACTTGTCCCACTAATTTTTTCACTTATTACAAACAAAAACACCTTGTATTTATTGTTTGTTTCCTTGGTTTTGAAGTGGTCTTTTTTTCTCAGTGCACACTAACTTGTCAGACTTTTCTGCACAAAAGTGAAAAAAAATACCCGCAATGACAAAAGGTTCGGTGAAATGGGCGTGGAGGTGTTATCCTTCCGCATGCATGGGACAAAAACAAAGAAGCTAATTTTCATGTTGCGCAAAAAAAACAACTCATATTACGAAAATGTCTAAATGTTATCTCCCTTTTATCTCCCCTCCCCCGCTCACGTGCACAATAAGGGATGGAGACTTCTTCAAAATACAACAGAAACTCCTGCAAGATTCTGGAGGAGTTTTCAGCAGAGGATCAGTACCAAAAAAAAAAGAAAGAAAAAGTTTTCAATATCAGAGGCAACATCCTCCTTAAATTTTCATCTTGGGTTTCGGCTCCTACAATAATTTTGCTGTGATTTTAGAGAGAAGTCGGAGGGTCTGCAATGTTAATCAAAACCCTGGTATATAGGAGAGAAGCTGAAAGAAGCTCCAGACGAAAAGTGCAGAGAAGAGAAGGGTCAAACACAGCTGAGCCTTTAGATGGCCACACAGAGGAGGTGAGGCACCTTTGAAGTTCAGGAAGTAAAAGACTAGATTCTCTTTTTTTATGCCTCTACTTTCTTCAGCCTGCGCTAGACGCCCGACAGATCTCTTACAAGTTTTGCTCGCGCACCACACCTGGGCTTTGAAATCTAGAGACATTTTTCATGGCCTGTAGCAATAGGTGGGGTGGGTGAGTAAGGGGGTGGGGGGTTCATCCGCACTTCTCATGAGCTAAATTCAGATCCCCACACTGGTTGAGGCCATCTCAGTCTGCTGTTTGACTCGTGCACAAAGTTCATGGAGGCTGCACGCAGCGGGGGCGCGTGGTCGATGTGAAAACACAGCGACGCGTTCTGTCGTTCACGAGGACGAAAGAGAATGATGGAGAGAAAAACAGGTACAAAGAGGCTTTTCAGATGCAACATAGTGGGATTTTTCTAATATAGTGAAACAGGAAATCAAGTGATTCAAACTGAAAAGAGAAAGTGAAAGCTTTTTTTTTATCGTTCATTTGATTGACCAGCGTGCCGATCCCACACCTGTGTACTCAGTTTAGATGTGAGTCAAGAGGTGAAACTTTTCCCTGCCGTGGTTTCTAAGAAGCACATTCATTTAAAGGGGACTTTTTTTTTCTTCTGAAAATCATTAAATATTTATTGATTTCGTAAAGACTTGTATGTCACAATCCTGAAATGGGCCTGTACTCGAGAAAAAAAAAAACGTTTAAAGATTTAAAGATAATGATAATACATCGCAAATCATGCTGTAAGTTCTGCATGGTCATCCAGTCAGTGTTCTAGGAAGGAGATAGGACTGACTAAGTTCTCAATATTCAAACACCTTTCAGGGAAATAATGCGGAGCTGAACTTCAGACTTAGAGGAATTATGCTCCTCTGCTCTCTTTGCTCTGCTGAGTCCAAACTATGATTCTGAAAATCATCTTTTGATTTATTTATTATTTATCAACAACAGCATGAGTGCAAATCAGAAAGTACTGCTATGAGGAGAAGTTTTTCAGAATTATTGTGGCAGAATAATCAACATACTTGGGGAATTTGAAGTTTCTTCTCTTCTACGACACATATTAAGTTTTACTGTAGTAAAATGTTTACTATAGTTTTAAATATGAATGTGTGATTCTTAAATGGATTGGAACTGCTTAGTTAAGTCCTACAAATTAAAACAACATCCATTTAAAAATCAAGTTTCTTTCCAAAGTAGGTCATATTTTGGAAATGATCACTTGACATCAAGAAGGAAAATAGAGTGGGCGTGTTCTCTGTTGTGCCTGGCTACAGACATTTCAATGCAATGTAATGCAGTGATGTCAAACATGTCAGAGAACAAATGGAAGAATTTAATTTCTTATCACGAGTGCTGAAAAGACGGCGTTTTAAGTTGAGGAATGTTTGGAAGTCTCGTGTTCATTATCGTCCTGTTCGTTTGTCTAAAAAGCAGAAGTGCAACTGTTTCAAGGTTTTAACAGTATGACTTGTCACTTCCTGTTCAGATGTTTATGTGTGCTTGTGCAGCTTTTCACAGAATCATCTAGTGCCAATATATATACTGATAACCAAACGAGTCCTTCCTCTTACCGTGTAAATAACTCTTCTAATAATTGAGTGGTGAAGTCCACCGCTGTGTGAGCCACAGGCCTCAACGATGTTATTATATTTTATGTCTCTCTATATTTGGTTTCCAAGACGGTTAATAAAAACAGATTGAGGCTGACTGGACAGATCAATAAACTAATAATTTGTTGTGATTACTTAATCACAACAAACACAAACTCAGTTTCCCTATAAAGAATCATGCAAAAAATGGAAATAAGTCATTCAGCATGAAGAAAATAATTCAGCAAAGTTGACAAAACCAACTAAAGACTAAAACACTGAATTTGTCTAAGAGGAGGTGGCCTAACAAGTACGAAGCCAGTTTCATTTTTCAACAAAAATGCCAACAAATCCCATGAAAATCCCCAAACTAACAATGAATTGATCCGACTAACAAGTTAAATATGATTTTTCTTCTTCTTCTGAGCCATAGAGCTCCAATAAAAACACCTCAATGAGCCTTACTGTTGTTCCTTCATCACCATGAACACACACACTGTAGTTTATTCTGACTTACACACACACCGTCCTGCTGCCACAATCACTAGAGCACCAAATGTGGATTAATTAAAATAGTCCCCAACAAATGCACTATTTCCTCCTGTTTAAGTAGCGTTTTATTGAAAACTGCAGTGCCCGGCTGTTTGAGGAGATTACCGAGCCTTTTTTTCAAAATTAAACTACATTTTTGTGACCCGTTTTAAAAGATGTACACCTTCACCATTGGACAAAATGGCCTTGAGGTGTCATAGACAGTGAGCTAGTCTGAGAGTGGTGGGAAAAAAAAGACAAACATTGTTTTGTTGTGGATAACAAAAATACAGAATAACGTCAGTCATGTCCTTGACTATGAACGAAGCATGAAACTAACAGTATCAGATGTCACGCTGCACTATAAAACAGAAATTTCAGCACATCTAGTCCCTGAATTCCTCTGCAATAAGTCAATACAGCAGCGAGAGCGTCTGTGCAGAAGGAGTGCTTGTGTCCGGCAGCAGCTGTAGACTGGCATGTTTTCGTCACAGATGATCAAGCGTACGCACGGTGACAAAAACTGGACCTGAACTCCTGTCCGGATGAATCAGCAGGTGCGCTCATGTAGAAAAGTCCTCTCCCTGGTGAATATCCAGTTCCTCTTCTCCTCTCTGAGCTTTCGCTGTGCATCCCCCGGACAAACCCTCCCTCTGCTCTTTCCTTTTCCCTTTCTCTTTCCTCCCCGCGGTTTCCCCTCTGCCTACCCAACCCTCCCCCCTTCCTCTCTCGCCCACCAACATCCACACAGTTTATTTTGATTTTTGTTGTATTTTTTAAATGTCACCACCAGCCGTACCGTCTCTGTATTACTGGCTGGTTCACCACACTCATCTGTTTCTATGGTATTTTGTCTGAAACAACAATACAATTAAAAAAAAGGACTACAGTTATGAGTATTCATGTGCGTATACATCTGGATTGGGCTCAGGAAGTGCCAGCCGGTTGTCGTCACCGTCAAGGTTTCCATGTGAATCAGAGTGGCACACTGGCAGGTCGGTTAGGGAGACTGTCTGGTGGATGAAGAGCTGCAAGTTTGATTCCCAGAGTCTGCTGCGAACAGACAGAGCCGTTTTCCTCGTGATTGAAACCATCATGCAACAATAGAAAAATGTGTCAAACAAATCAGAAAGCAGCAGAGCTACTGTATACGCTTCATTACCACGCCGCCACCACATTGACTGAACTCTGAACATAACACCTGAGTGCCGCCCCCGCATGCTAATACCCCTCTGTTGTGTTTTCTATGGTTTCCCCTCTTTTGCCAAGTTCTGATTTCTTATAAAAGGCTTCGTATAAGTGAATTCGACAATATCACTGGGGCAAAAAACAAAAAGATAACTGCTTCTCCACTTTCTAGATTACTCTCACACAGCGTGGGAGGGTTGATCCATTCATATGCTGAACAGCAGAGTTTCTGTTTTCACTTGTATTAAACTCTCCAGTGGAAGAAGAGCCGGTTCACCTGTTGTTTAAGAGCCACTAAAAGAGCTGCTGCCACGGTTCTGTTTCACAGAGAACTATGATTGATTGTTAAAGTGGACTCGCCATGTTGCCAGAAGGACCCAACTGGGACGGCTCATGGCAGGGGTTTGTCTTACTGGTATGCGTGTGTGTGTGTGTGTGTGTGTGTGTGTGTGTGTGTGTGTGTGTGTGTGTGTGTGTGTGTGTGTGTGTGTGTGTGTGTGTGTGTGTGTGTGTTCAGCCTACAAGCAGTCATCTGAAGGCCCAATCCAGAATAAATTCTTAACGTCTGACTTGTGGAGCTTTTTTGAGGATTTTGCTCAAAAATGCATGCAAAGTTCAAGATTTGCAAACATATGTTGACATTTGCATTGAAATTTACAATAAACCAAGGATATAGTGTTGAGATGTTTTAACAGTCTTTTGATATTTAGTTGTGTTGATATATTAGTATGTATGCGAGAAGTGTCATGAGTATTGTTTCAATATGACATCCGAGTTTAAATAACTTCCTTAAACAGTTTTTAATCAAACATCATTCAAACAGGAGGAAATAGTGCATTTGTTGGGGATTATTTTCAGTGGTGGATTAATCCACATTAGGTGTTCTAGTATTTGTGACAGCAGGACGGTGTGTGTTCATGGTGATGAAGAAGCAACAGCGAGGCTCATTAATGTGTTTTTATTGGAGCTCTATGGCTCAGAAGAAGAAGAGATGTCAAGCTTTGATATACAAACAATACTTGTTACACAACATTTACTGCAGGTTTCAGTATTTTCATGGGATTTAATGAAAATAAGAAAACATATTGAGGTTCGATACCCAGCCTAGACTAGTGTCACCATGAGCTCTTGTAGAAATAAAGAATAAACTGATCTATTATAACAACGTGTGACAGCTGTCCTCACCAACTATGACTTCATTGAATCAGATTTACTTGCCAAGTTTGTGTGCACATTCAAGGAACTTCAGTTTTTTCTGCATCTCTCTCAATGTACTCACACAGAAATATAAATAACAGCAAGGAACAAAGACAACAAAATATATATATATATATATATATATATATATATATATATATATATATATATATATAAGCATCAATGACCAACAATAGAATAAAAATAAAACGTTCATATACAAGTCATGTGTTCTGTACAAAAAGTACAAAGAAATACTGAATGATATACATAAATATGATGATTATTACTGTATGTAGGATTTATATTGACAGATATGCAAATATATAAAAGAAAATTGTATTAAAGACTAAGTTTGTGCAGCAGTGAGTAAGAGGGTTAAATATTTTAGTAAGAGTAAGGGAAACATATTTTGTACTTCTTGATGCATAAACACATGCATGTACACACACACAAAAAAAATCCTGATCAACAAAGACGGACCCTCCAGGTGTCCGACTAGCCTCGAACGCATCGTCTCTTTACACACCTCACTTGTTTTTACACCACTAAATGACCGAAGTGCTCCAGGGAGACACGCTGAATTTAAATGAGGTAAACGTGCATCCAGAGGGGGACGACTGTTCTACTTTGCTTAAGCAACACTGGCAACATGTAGACCGCTTTACATGTTTCAGACCGAAGTACAACCCTTGTTTTTAGATATTATAGGTTTTATCCATTTTGTTCCAGCAGCAGAAAGGAGTCTTAGAAAAGGATGTTTCTGAATAGGATGCTTTTTTGCTCTCTTTTTTTTTTTTATGTACAGTCATGCATTGTATAAAACACACTAATCGCTTCCAAACTTGTGAACTCTTCCAATACTTTTATATTGAAACAGTTGCACCAACACACTTCTGTTCATGCTTTAATATGAAAACATGTAATTGTGCTGCAAACATTCTCCAGGCAGGACGTGTAGTTTAAAATAAAACTCCTTCACTTTTCACATTGAACTAATCAAAAAGGCGGATGGAGGGCGGCGCTGGCTACTCATTACAAATGCTCCATAGCCTCAGGTGCTATTAGTCGGTTTAAAAGCAGCTGGGCCGAACGTCAAACATGTTGCCCTGATTTAACTACACTGGGTGGTGCCTCATATAGACCCAGAGTGCAATGCTGGTTCATACAAACACATGAGTGAGGATGAAGTGAATGACTCGGGTCTCATTCAGTGGTTCATTTATTGGTACTAAAGATACTGTGGAGTGTGTTTTTATTTCAATTCACTTTGAGAATTACGCTTATTTGTTTTTCTTTCCGAGAGTTAAATGAGAAGATCAAAACCACTCTCATTTCCGTCTGTAGATGTGAAGCTACAGCAAGGAGACAGTTAGCTTAGCATAAAGACTGGAAGCAGGGGGAAACAGCTAGCCTGGTTCTATCTGAGCACATCTGTTTTTACAAGATAGGCGTTATTTCGGGAGCTTTAGAGATGCTTCTAGGGAGATATTTTAGGAATGGTAATGTCAGTCTGTTGGTCCGTCAGTAAGTCAACCACTTTGGTCCAGACTGAAATAAACTGACTTTGGTGATCCCACATCTTTTTCGCCAACAGGTTGACTTTTTTTAGCTTTCTGTAAAATATCTCAAATGTTTGATCAATTGACATGAAATTTGGTACAGAAATCTGTTGACTACCAGAGAATAACCCATAATGACGCTGTTGATCCCCTGACTTTTACTCAAGGGGCATCAAAGTGTAATGCCATTCCCATCAGCATCAGCTGTACTCTGCATTTCGGGCTGATAAGCAAATGTTTGCTTAACGATTTGCAAAAGACGGTGAAAATGGTAAACTTGCTAAACATCAGCATGTTAGTTTTGTCATTGTGAGCATTTTTACAATGCAGATGTTGCACTCAGCTCAAAGCACCGCTGTGAAGTACAAGCTCATAGATTGATTAATTGAAAATTGTATATCATGAACCACAACTCAACCTTTTGGTTTCTGTCCCAAGGAGAACATTCTTAACTGTAAATTGAGCATTAATCTTATGAATATGTAATGATAGACATTGTGATAACAAATTGTCCAGCCACAAAGCAAATGAGTGCATTTAAAAAATGTTGATCTATTGCAAAATGATGCAGCCGTCTGCTTCATTGTAACATTCATGTGATGCGTTTACTTTACTCTGTATAGTATAAAAAAAGAAAGCATCTGTTTGGTTATTAATCGTGCAGCACTAAGTGCTTCTCTATCAACACTACATGTTTAGCGTTTACATGAATATCCTGATGCAGATTGTCACCAGCGTCTGAGGTTTTGTGTATTCTGTGTCCATATCCCGCATTTTCCTCTCTTGGTTTAACGCAGCCTCTCCTCTCCTTCTCTGGGCCGCGGTGCCCGGGGACGCCCTGACCTCCCCGTCACCTCGTCTCACTGAAGCGCTCTGTGTTCAAACAGAGTTCAACATGTAGAGCTCCAGCAATCAGGGGCAACTTCTGGGGGGGCATCTTTTATTAACAGCAGCATTAAATATTCACCTACACACCCCCCACCGTCAGCCATCTCCTTGTCCATTATTACTCCTCCTCCTCATTCTTCAGCTGGCGAAGAAGAGTCTTTCAGTCATGAGGTCCAAACAGGAATCACCTCCCTTTACATTATTGTTCTCAAAAGGGCACTTGGGTTATCTTCCATGTCAGTTGATTATTTTTGCATTTGATATTATGGGACTTCATCTTCATCATCTTATTTGAGAAAGACATATACAGCTGTTTGGGGGGGGGAGGGGAAACTACGGAAAAGATCCATTAGTTGCACATATGAGGACAAACTGCACCGACGAAGCTCATTGATGGAGGATCACTTTGTCTTTGCACAGTTTGTAAATTTACCTTCTGGATTTCTTTCATGGCAGAAAAATTGTCTCCAGTCTTAATGTTCATCAATACTTTATACCAGTAAAAAATAAAACAAAAACACAAGTATTACATGCATTTTATAACCCAACAAATACTTTAAGCATTAAATTCCAACAGGAAGTGTTGTTAAGATCTGTTGCTCATTATAGCAGATCTTATTTTTATATTTAAACCAGTTGTAATACGTTCACAACTCAAATAATAGTAATAAAATTCACTTTTTTCTTCAAGGCATGCAAACTTCAACTTAAAGAAATAAATGCCCAAATAAATATAGATACGCGTTGACAAAAATATTCTATTAATCATATTTTCCCCTGTGTGTTTGTCCAGGAGGATGTTCCCCTTCCTGAGCTTCAACATCAGTGTTCTGGATCCGTCCGCCCACTACAACGTCTACGTGGACGTGGTTCTGGCGGATCAGCACCACTGGAGGTACCAGGGCGGCAAGTGGGTCCAATGTGGGAAAGCGGAAGGTAACATGCCAGGTACGTTTCAAATCATGACACATAATAAAACCCAAACCCAGAGTCACATTTTACTTTTTCCATTGTTGCCGTCTTTATGATGGAGATATTTCCAGGATCAGAAAATATCATAATTAACATTAAAATATGCAAAAACAGAACGAGACAGTCATTTCAGAAAATTACTCTTTGTTTCAGAAGCCACAGTAGGGATATTTTATTATTAAAAAAAAAAAGATTAAGCGAGAAAGTAATGTACTAAATACAATCAGAATCTGGTTTATTGCCAAGTAGGTTTTAACATACAAGAAATTTCATGTACAGTATTTTTAGGTACTTGAACATTTCCATTTTATGTGACATTATTCTTCTATTTTACTACATTTTGAGGCAAATATTGTACTTTTTGCCTTCTATGTTAAAAAAAATATATATATTAATACAAAATATTCCCAAATAAATTACACAGGCATAATTATAAATCATAAAGTAAGTAGTTAGACTTAATTCCCCTTTTACCAGCTGCAACATTAAAATAATGCAACCATTAATGCATCAATTATTTCAAATATTATTTTGAAATGGGGCAACATGCATACCAAGTAGTTTTAGTACCTTAAGTATATTTCAAAGCTAAGACTTTTGTACTTTTACTCCAGTTAAATGTTAAAAGTATTTCTTCACTGCGGTACTTTTATTTTAGTAAAAGATGAGTGCTTCATCCACCTCTGATAAAAAATAAAAGCATCCCTTCTTCCAATTTAGTATTCCTTTATTTGAAGCGATGTTTATCAGAGCATGCAGCTATTAACATCACATGGGATTTAATTGTGAAAGTTTCCCGTTAATCGAGCACTAAGACCAAACATTAGAATCTTCTTGAATCAAAAAAACGTACCCCTGCAGCCATAAACGATGAACGATGCCAACTTTTCTTTCTTGGGCTTCCGATAGCAAAATACTGACACGAAGCAGGTGATCGACCACGAACTCTGGTCAAGCAATGAGCCGGAGACTTCAGCTCAGTGCACAAAACATGGGGGATCCTGAGGAAGTGGTTTATTTAGCAATATTGTAGCAAACCTACATGCACACAGTAGAGAAACCAAGACGTGCATCATGACGCACATGTAGTCTGAGAAGTTTCTGTGGACGCGTTATTCATTCGTTTTGTTCAAGTCATTCTGCAGGGAGCTGATTCAAGACAAGTTAATGGTGGAGCTTAAGAACCTATTGATGCAAGACAAACACTGCATCTATTTATTTCAGTTTATAGTTGATTATATTATCTTTGTCAAACTGAATATTTATAGCAACTCTCTGAAACGTTTTAAGTTGCTTACATTTCATTTTTATTGAAGTGTCTTTGTAGTAAAACATGTTTCGTCAGTTTGTCTTGATCCATTGTTCTGCTATAAATCCATAAAAACAATTTCAAAGAAACCAGATATCTTCAGTCACAAAAAGCAAAATCAGGAAAGGGGGTGATTATTTGTATGTTGGATCAATGAAGTACATCTATCCATCTATATTGTTTACTGTAAGCATGTAGGTGACACGAGTAGTGGGAAACTTACTCAAGGCAATGGTCAGAAACCAGCAGCAGCCCAAAAGTCAAACAAACCCAAGAGACAGGTGAGCAGGTCCGGAACTAAAAACAGGAACCGATCAAGTTCGGGTTCAGATAAATCTAAGGCAACCTGACCTGGAGTGAGAGGAAATGGACCAGTTTTACGCTGCAGGGTTGATGAGGGAAAGTGGGAACAGGTGAGCAGGTTGGTGGTTCAGTCATGTGACTGGGACAGGTGGGAAAGTCTGAGGTCATCTGGTGGATGGATGGAAAGTGAAGGGAAGGACAGAGAGGAAGATTCTGTGACAGCAGGTGTTGAATAAGAACGTTATTAGAAACTGTTGGAAGGAATTAAAGAAAGTCTATGATGGATTAAATAACCTCATTTTATAACAGGACTCAACCTCTTTAAAAATCTGCTGCATGAAGTTGACCTACTTGTTGATTCATCAAGAGCTGGACTGATTTATTGGCCAGTAAAAGATTATTGCAGATTCATCAGTATCAGCAACTTTACTTTAGTTGCTTTGCAGATTAATACTATTAATACAAAATATACACAATTCAATTATCTATCCGTAATAATAAATCATAAAGTAGTTCAAATCAGCCCCACCTCTGAAATGGGACGTCCCGCATAATGAGTAGATATATGTCAGTTGATATATTAGTATCAGTGTTCATGTAGACCGATAAGTGACAAGAAATTGGACGAAATGAAACTGTGTCTCCACAGACTTTCACCTGTAAAGGCTCAGAGTGTATCTTGGTCGCAAACTAATCTACAGGATTTGTATTAACGTTGCTTGTTTTTCTTTAAAAGAAATACTGCTTTCGGTCAACATATCTTTATCTGATTATTTAAGTTTTCCAATATCAATATCAGTCTCCAAAAACCCAGAATCAGTAAAGTATCAACCACGTCATGGCCGATGGCCAAGTGTGGAAACGTATTTTCGTGTCTCTTAATCCTTTTACCTAAATAAACTATTTATAAACAAATTATCTGAACAATGCATTGTCACAGATTTGAAATAGCTCATGAAACGTTCTCTTGCAACGAGTCTCTGAAGGACTGCGTTGGGATCTTTGGGAATATCATGAAGAAACACCTCTTTAAAAACTGAAAACATCTTTCCAAACTTTGTCATCATCTGTGGTGTCCAGAAGTATCTTTTCATTACTTTTTTTCCTATTTGAACTTCCTTTAAGTATTAAAATTGGTCATTAAATCCCTTCATGCTTCTCCCCAAATATATTGTGATATCACATTTCTCATTTATTTGTAGGGAGTTGTTCTTGGACATAATTATTTGAATATTTCTATCATTATTTCCAGTTTTCATCTCTGTAAAGAACATGGATTTGGCTTTTTTACCTCCTCCATCATTATTATTCTTCCTGTTCACACCTCAGAGAATTAAAAAAAAAAACACAATATCAAGTCAAGCGAGAAGATATTTAGTGTGTGATTGATGGTAGACTAACCACAATTATATAAATGAGAGAAAGTGCAAGGTGTTGTCACACATGCGCCAGGTGTTGTGGAAAGGTGACGATGTGCTACAGTTGTGGAAACTGTGGTGAAACAACTTTACTCAATTATATTTAATAGTTCACTTATGTGGTGTGCTCGTCGAAGGTTAGCAGGTCATTGTGGTGATGCTGTGAAAAATCACGGTGCCCAGATTGTATCCTGCAATAAGAACACATCAAATATAAAAGAGACAAAACAACATTTTATTTTAATAGTTGGCAGAAAGACATTTTTATTTTATTTCAGGTCAAATATGATGCAGCTTCTCACCTCCCACTTATTTAACCGAATCAGACACATACAAGTGATTTATTGTTTCAAACAAATATTGGCACAATATCTACAGCTGTTGCATGTTTAATTTTCTGTTTTATGTATATTCTACTGCTTGCACTGTGACGTGTTTGTTGCAAAGAAATGTTTTTATTGCAAAGAATTTCACTAGAAGGGGAGTTTAAAAAACATATATATATATATATTTATAATGTCTAATAATCTACTTATAGAACTGTATAATAATAATGTAAACAATGATACTTAGAGTGGCTTATAATCACCTAATAAAGCATTATAACAGTGATTATAATGCAATATGAAAAGAGTACAATGTATTACAACTATGGGAATTATAATACATTATGGTACTTATTATAATGCTTGACTTTATGTTATAAAATACCTTTATAAAGTGATTTGATTATTGTTATGAAGCATTTACTGTTTATAACTATAACTATACAGTGCTATGAGCAGATTATAACGTATTATAAGTATGTTTGTGATGCATTAGACATGGGCGTCATAGAAAGTGCTATCGACTATTAAAATTACTCTACATTCAAATTCATTGTTTGCACATCTGTAACGTTTGCATAAACAATGCAGGTCTGACAGGCTGATGTTAGATTCACTCTTGTTAAAGTGACCAAAACGTGTAAACAATACTGCTTTTAGTTGGTTTTTTTCGGTGAGAAATACTTTCAAAATGTTGTTAAATGTTGCTCGTGGTGCTCTTTCAGGGAACAGGATGTACATGCACCCCGACTCTCCCAACACAGGAGCTCACTGGATGAGACAAGAAGTGTCTTTCAGCAAACTCAAGCTCACCAACAACAAGGGCAGCACCAATAATGTGGCACAGGTACTGTTTCCTGTTTCCTGTTGTCTGCCTGCTACTATATTAAGAGCTTCTGAAACCTGTTCTGTTTTGTGTTCATCTTTTTTAACGTGTACACGAAAACATCTTCCACATCATGTGTCTGATATGCCAAATGAGAATGAACCACATTATCGGGTGTCACGGTGGAAACATAACCTAAGATGCATCCAATGTATCTTCATCATCTTTGACATATTCCTCTCTGCCGTCACATTTCCTGTCTGATTGTTTTCTATCAAATAAAGGCAGAAAGTTTTAGAAATACCTCTCTCTCTCTCTCTCTCTCTCTCTCTCTCTCTCTCTCTCTCTCTCTCTCTCTCTCTCTCTCCTGCAGATGATCGTGCTTCAGTCGCTCCACAAGTACCAGCCTCGTCTTCACATCGTGGAGGTGAAGGAGGACGGCTCCGAGGATCCCTACCTCTCATCCAAAGCTCAGACCATCATCTTCCCGGAGACGCAGTTCATCGCTGTCACCGCTTATCAGAACGCAGACGTAAGTCTCATCAGGGAGGGTAGTTTTGTGTGTTGTTTCTTTGCAAATGATGGTCAACATCAGCTTAGTTTAGTCTTTCAGACTATTTTAAAGAAAACATCTAAAATACCAATTTAGATGTTTATTTTATTGCTTTGTGTCCGTAGATTTCTCCTTAATTCACCAAAAATTAGATAATACCTAATTTGCATATTCAATCATAACATTTCAGAAACCTTTATTGACAAAAAATATTGACTAATATAAGTAATGAACTGGTGAAGTTGCATGGTGATATCTTAGTATTAGTTAGTTTTTTGACTCTATTCACCTGTAGAGTCTTCTAAATGTCTGTAGTTCAACTAAACGTCTCTTTAAAGGACGTTTTCTCTAAATGAGTTTGTTCTCAGACTCTGATCCAGAAATCTCCACTTCAGTAGCTCTTCCATACACCAAACCTTACACTTTCATTCCTCTCTATGTTCTGAAGCTTTCTACAGAGGGGGTTGCTCAGATATCATCAACATTTTATTACTAAAACATGGAGAAAGTCTGTCTGTTGACACTGTTTTCTGATTTATGGAGAGATACAAAGAGATGTCCAAAATCCCCTCTGTAAAAACCTTTGACTCTAATATGTCAACAAAATGAAACAACAATTTTGAACCTGGCTTCATCCAATGTCGATTTTTGTTCTAGAAATGTATGAAAATACGCACATATTTAAGATATAAGATAATGCCTCAACATACAATATAACAAAATAATTGTCTTAATGTGAGTAATCAACTGGGGAAGATTCACAGTGATATCTATTATTTTTTACCCTATTCACCTGCAGTGTCTTGTCTCCTGTGTCCGTATTTTTTTTCACATTTTTTACACAGTAGAGATCCATCTTCAATGATTCATGTCAGGGCCACGCTTCAGATAGAGGCTTTGGTTTATGCATGCATGTATCAAAAATGCACACACGCGCTAATTTACAATCCTACAATTTAGTGCGAGTGTAAACACGGGTCACTAAACTCAGAGTCACCTCACCCCACCTGACCTGAGTGCTGCAGCTCCCTCCTCCCCAGTACTGCATATAGTATATCTGTAACAGCTGTTCAAATACATTGTGGAGGAGTTACTGTAATCCAAATGCAACACACACTTGTCCTGTTTGGATGATGTTTATTTTGTCACTATATATGTGTGTGTGTGTGTGTGTGTGTGTGTGTGTGTGTGTGTGTGTGTGTGTGTGTGTGTGTGTGTGTGTGTGTGTGCCCACTCTGGTTCTAAAGACAAACTCTTTCCAACAACAAGACTAGAAGTTGCATGTAATCGTCATTAATTATTAGTCAGCGACCTCCTCTCTCTGCCGCTCTCTTGTTTCTCTTACGTGGTTGCTCACTCCTTCTCTTTTTTTTTTTTTTTTCTTATGCCTACATTCTCTCATTGCCCTCCTCCGATTCCTTACACAGATCACTCAGCTGAAAATAGACCATAACCCCTTCGCTAAAGGTTTCCGCGACAATTACGACACGTAAGTAAAGTTGTTTTTTATTTTTTGAAGATGCATTTGTAAAAACTACAGTAAATCAGAAAGAACGTGTTTCTGAATCTAGGATTTGCTCACCATGAACAGTGAGACTGGATAATTGCTGGTACTATGTTTTAATATTGTAATAGATGTCATTACTGTGCTGCTGGAGCTCGCTGCAGTGAAAAGGGTGTGAGGGGCTGTGTGATGTTTGATAGATAGTTTGAGGTTTTGGGCAGGAAATAACACCTTCTTCTTTTTTTCTCTCTCTTCTCACACTCTTTTCTCTTGCCCTCCCTCCTCCCTCCCGCCTATAGGCTGTATGCTCCTCCCGACTCTGATCGCCTCACCCCCTCCCCTACAGAGAGCCAGCAGCTGCTGGCAGGAGGCTGCTACCCTCAAGGCTACCTCTCTGAGCAGTACATGAGCCCCCTGCCACAGAGCCGCTTCTTCAGCCGCGAGCCCATCGCCATGGGCCAGCAGCACAAAGACCCGTCCTCCAGCCCCGGTCCTCACAGCCGCTGGTACCTGCCGCCTCAGCAGGGCGTGGCCGCCAACCGGCTCGACTTCACTTCCTCCTACGATGGGGACTTCTCTGGAAACAGTTTCTACAAGCCCTTCCCCTTGCAGACATCCACTCACCACGCGCTCAGCTACTACCCAGACCATCCTTTCGCATCTTCAAGCGTGTCCGTCTCAGGGGCCACCTCGGCGGGCTGGACCACCAGCCGGCCCACCCCTCAGTACCTCAGCCACCCGAGTAAGCCCGCCCCAAGTCTGGGCTGGTTTAGGCCCATATCGTCCTCCTCATCCTCCTCATCTTCTTCCACGTCACCCGGCAACCCCCGGCTGCACCCGCCCTCGCTCCTCGAGGCCCTGCAGCCGCCCCTGCTGCAGGACAAGCCCAAAGACACTGTGGTGGAGGTGGTGGTGGAGGACCCCTGGCTCGAGCCCCCCTCCGTGAAATCAGCGGCCTCGGCCGACTCGGGCCTGTTTGAGGGCAACGTGGGGGACAACAAGAAGAGGAGGGTGTCGCCGTACACGTCCAGCACTGAAAACTCCCCACCTCCACGTGGTGGAGAGGTCTGCGAGAAGGACAGCAACAGCGACGCAGACTACTACGGCTATTACACTCACTGAAACCACAAATCGCCACAGTCTCTCCCTGCGTCTCCCCCACACACTCACACCGCCCTCATGAACATGTCTGTCCAGTCGGGTCATGATTAAGGGCTGGAATAGTCTCTGATTCTGCTGCAGACAAAAAAAAACAGAACATGCAGCCTCATCTTCTGTCGCATCACAAAAGTCCCCCCCCCCCTCAAAGTGTCAAATGATTACAGGAGAAACTTCCAGGGTTACTGTCAAAGTTAGTGTTGAACAGAAGTGGATGTGACTGGGGGAAACTGCCCTAGAGTCACACAAACACCAAACAGACAAACAGACCTGTGACTTAAGCCCTTGAAACATCTGGAGATTTGGGGGGGGACAAAAATGATATCTGCATATCTGCTTTGCTGACAGACGCCTGCAGGGATTGTCTGTTCTTTCCGCGTCAAACACTCTCTCTGTCTCTTTTTGCTCCGTCTTTGTCTCCGTCTGTCTCTTCCTTCTCACCCTCAACCTTTCACACATACTCATGCAATATGCTCGCAGTCATTTCCCCTTGATGATTCTGAGCAGAAATTACATTTCACGCACACACACACACACACACACACACACACACACACACACACACACACTATCACACAAACAGTCATCTCTCCAAATCCGGCTCAATTGGTTTAAGTGCAGCGCCATCCGGTGGCTGCAGAGGAGCGCTGCACGGCTGACAGTGCAGAGTGAACTGATGGCAGAAGGCTAAAATGGCTTAGCAAGCACATGATCTGAAGCTCAGCACGCTAATCTAAGTCAGCCCGGCTCGGAACAACCTTTTCTGTGTGTGTGTGTGTGTGTGTGTGTGTGTGTGTGTGTGTGTTAAGTAAATCAGCAACCACAGCAGAAATAGCAAGTCCTGAGACAATCCAACATATCTCACAGGTGTAAAAAAGAGCTTGTATCTGTGAAGTTCCTATGAATTTTGCAACAATTTGCATTTCATTGCAACATAATGCCCATATGGGTGTTTGCAAATCTACGCTGTTTGCATTATCATGTGATTAGATCCTTGCATATGTCTAAAACACAGAGACTGTTAACATTAGAGGCAGTCTAATAGGAAAAAACTGAATCATTTAGCTTCATTAGAGCTGCAACGATTATTCAATTAATCGCTCAAACAAATATTAACTGAACATCGTCTGGGTTTTGAAAAAAAAAAAAAAAAAGACAGTTGCAGACATCACCTTGGAAATTATAACAATAATGTCTCTATTTTACAGACAAAACGAATTGATAAATCAAGACAATAATCACAAGATTAATTGATGATGAAAATAAGGCTCTAAAGTGGAAAAACAATCAACTAACTTGTTGTTTCCAAAGCTTTCGACCACATCTCATGGCCTACTTCTGGTGTTAATTACCAAACAGGTCTCAGTTATACTTTTCCAAAAGGACAGGCTCTCGGACAACGAACGTTTAGCTCTTTTATACTTTGTGCAGGTTTCTCCTCGTGGCAAACCAACATTCTCAAAGCTCCTCAAAGTATTTTGTTTCCCAATCACCTCTAATCACGGCGTGTAAATGGGTGCGAGTGTCTGATTGTTGGTTTCGGAAAGTTACAGAACATCAGACACTGAAGCTATTCAACCACCTGACAGGCAGTTTTGATTAAGGATACCGGCAGCTTTAAAGCATGAACCTTTTGACTGCCCTTCTATGGGTTGTCACATGTTGAAAAAGTAGTGATATTCACTGTCTGAATTTTCCAATTCTGGGTCTGAATCAGGTCTGTAAACTGCTATAAAATAGCCCTAAATAATGATATGTCAAGGCTGCAGTACTACCAACTAGTTAGTGTGATGGGAGAAGAATGATGCTCTTGGAGTAGAGGTGGAGGTAGAGCAAATGATGTGAGCTTCTGGGCAAAGAATGTGTTTTAAAGATATTCAGTTACACTAATTTGTCACAAAAAAATGTAAAATGCTCTCCTGCTCTTATTTTATGAGCTTTTTGCCCATTTATGGATTTGCTATAAAACACAAAACTGCTTGGTTTCATAGAGTGTAAAAAGGCCTCATTATAACAAAGACCCAGGCCTCTGCTGCAGTCAGTGGACGTGAAAACGCCGCTGTCAGCACACACATACATAAAGCCTGCGATCAATACCAGCATCGATAACGACGGAACTGGAAACACAAACTAAGTGCACCCACTGTTCATGTTTTCCAGTGCAGACGTGTTAAAAAGTGGGTCATTCAGACCGGCTACATGCACCTGTAGGTAAACAGACGGGGCCCTGTCACCCTCAGACCCTGGATAAACAGGAAGCGCAAAGTGACCAGACAGACACTCTGAATTTCCTCCCAAGTCTTCGGGCCAATCATGTCGTGACTCTGGCTGACAAGAGTCCCGGCTCCCAGCCCGGTGACAGAAATGAAGAGTGAGGCTGCAGTCGGCGCTGATCAGTGATCTGCTCCTCATTCCTAAACCAGGTGTGCTAATGGCCTCAGACAACACTGGAGGCGACAGACGAGCACTCGCTTGGTGCAGTGCAGGGTTACTGTAGTCTTTTCTAAAGGGAGAGGAAATTACAAATAAATCTGCACTTGAAATGCTTAATTGAGTGTATGAAAACGGTAGCAGCATTCTGTACTTTTGTAGATATCTGATTTTTAAGCCGTATCTAAAATAGTGACAACAACCAGAAAAGAAAACATAATACTACTTTAAGAAATAGTTTCACATTTTAAGATTGATCCCACTCTCATTTCTGTATACTAAAAATTAAGCTAGAGCCAGGAGACCTTTAGCCTAGCATAGCATAGCACAGCATAAAGAGTTAAAGCAGGGGGAAACAGCTAGCCTAGCTCGTCAAAATTGTCTTTGTCTTTGTTACACTTCAGTTTTTGTACAGATAAAAATAAACAACATATACAAGGGTTAATTTGTGAGCTCAGAGGTGCGTTGGACATAGCCAGGCTAACTGTTCCAGTCTTTGTGCTAAAGCTAGGCTAGCCGTCTCTTGGCTTTAGCGCCATACAAAACATGAGACTTGTCATCTAACTCTTTTTTTTTTAATGTTGAACTATTCCTTCACAGTAAAAAAGAAAAACAGAATGTGATCAAAGCACATATCAACTTTCTGCTACCAAACATTGCATATATTCTTCTTCAGAATATTTGGGGGGTTTAGGGACCAGCGAGGAGTTCAGTATTTTTAGACTCAATATATTTCCATTTGATGAGACTTAGGCCGGCAAAGCGTTAACTGATAAAGGAGTTAAATTCCTGGCAGCGTGACGACGACTTTGAACTGACGTTTAGAATAAAATCTGCAAAATCTGTCAACTGAATTGATAAAATACAGCTTTTGTTTTCGGTGCCTGGTTAATATTTAATGGTTGAGTTGGATGATTGGACTTTAGTATTTCTATTTAAACCCTGTTTGCTTTATAGAGTGCTGCAGGGATGATGTGTTTCTAAAGGCCAACCAGGAAGTTAGCATCACACTCTCACAACCTCCACAAAAAGCCAATAGGATTATTCTTTTGTATTTTGGATCATTGAATTTAAAGACAAGGGACCCAGAAGTGCCAAAACGCTAACTAATTTCTGGTTTTCCGACTCCTTACTGCAGCACTCTATTAAGGTTTCACATGTCGACACAAAATTGAAGCTTGTTATTTTTACAAGCTTTGTCTATAGACTCTGACTGCAGCACTCTGCAGAACGATCTTAACAATGATGTTGATGAAAAAAGGGACAAACTGTGTGACAGCTCAGTCCTTTACCTGAACATTTAAATACAGTTAAATGATAATGAACTGTTTATGCTATAAACAGAATGGATATATTGTATGTTGCTTGTGTAACATTTCCAAAAGATCTACTATTTAAATTCTATGTTGAGATCTGTCATAGGAAAGAGGTGATGATGGACCTTAATGAAGGTGTACGACGGACAACTCGTGCTTCAAGTGCAATTAATAGAAAGTAAATTAGTTTAGGATGCATTGCAGGAAACAATAAGAGCAAAGTTGTATGTGATCACTGGCCTGTGGATGATGTCGGTTATTTATTTCAACGTGCTGTGGTTTGTTGACGTGGTTCACTCCTGCACATACAAGAGTGCAAGATCTCACATAAAAACGGCAGAATGAAAAAGCTTTCAGACGCCTCAGGAACGACCCCTGCTGGACATCTCAGCTATTACAATCAACTTCAGCCAATCCCCGATGTTCAACAATCCAATTCCTCAATTTCCCATGAGTCTGTGTTCCCCTCATCAAGAGAATAAGACTGTGAGAACTGTATTTCCAGAGGTTTTACTGTATAATATAGAAATAGAGTGAAGAAGGGAGACCAGACCAGGTCAAGCATGTTATTTTTGTGATCCATGTGCACTGTTTATGTCAAGGGAGCAATAATCCTCCTTTGAGCTTATAAATTGCAAAAATAAGAGATGAAAAATTTCTGAACGGGGAAAACTGTTATTTATTAAAAAAGTGGCATAATTGTGTATTGTATTGTTTTTTATTCATGAAATTAAAGCTTACACACAACAAACCTTGTCTGTTTTTCTTTAATTTAATGAAGGTATAGAACTTTTGATCAACTGAACAAAGCACTTTTTGAAAATGCTGCATATCCAATTTAATGGTATATTATGTGAGAATTAATTTGTGCCATAATATAATTTTCGAACAACTTACATTATACATTCAACTTTATTTCACATGATTCCATAAATGGTACACATTTATCTGCAGTCAAATGAAGTCAGATTACATTAGTTGATATCACAGAAAAATAAAACACAGTTTAATGTACTGTATAAGTACAGTATGTACATGTTTCCAACCAGCTGGATATTATTTTCACTATAAATGACATAAAAACACTTTTAAATATGTGTATATACTGACCGTCGTATTTATGTTGAATTCGTTTTTAAAGCTTTTATGATGAAAACAGCTGCCTGCTGCGGCTGAAAAAGCCGCCATGACAGAGATGAGATTAAAGAATTTGTTGGTCTGACACAGATAAACAATAAGTTCAGTACATTCATACAGTCAAACTGCACTCATCACAAGAGGAGAGCATAATTTAAATAAATGTATTCACATTCAATACACTAATACAGCAGGCCTCTTACTAACCTGGCAAGGAAATGCAATCTTTGTGCGTCACACATTCTTTTCTGCAGAAAACTCTCAAGAATATAAACATATATGTGATTGAATTATTCTAAAAAAATAAATAAATAAAAATAAATGTAAATGCATTAGAAAATTGACCATGATGAGAAAGTTCTGTCCACGTTTCTTCACCTGTGCTGCTGGACGCTGGGGGACTTGATGGTCTGATGGAGCTACCCGGCGCCGAGGGATTCCCGTGATCCAGTCACGGGTGCACAGAAGGAATGAGAGGAGACCAGCAGCACTATCTCCACCCTGAACGTGTCTCAGAGCGGTTCATATATGCTGTCCAAATATCCAACACTGATATTTTTAAATCTCTCTCTCTCTCTCTCTCTTAAATGTCGTTTGGTGTCTGGCGTCTCATCACCACACAGTTATGTTTTCAGTTTTAGCAAAACCTGGATTCTGTCTGAGCTTCCAGTACGTCTCATTTGTCAACCACACATCCCGTCCACAGGAATCTTTGGCTTTCCTGAAGAGGAAGAAGAAAGAGAAGAAGAAGGAAGAAGCAGAGGCAGAAGAAGGAGAAAGGAAGAAGAAGAAAAAAGTGAAAAGGAAGAAAAAGAAAAAGAAAAAGAGGAAAAAGGAAGCAGAAGAAGAGGAAAAGGAACAAGAAAAAGGATGAAGAAGAAAACATTTGACTTTTGATGTCTTTGAATAAAACATCTCACTTAAAACCACCAGCACAAAAAAGAATAAGAAGAACAAAGAAGCAGAAGATAATTTACATGCTTTGATATTGATACGATTCTGCTCAAGAACACTTGAACTGATCATGACATTATAGTGAATTCAATATTTTAGATTGTTTGTCATAAAAAACAAGACATTGAAGTTACCTCGAGCTCTAGGACATTGTGATGAGACTAAAGACCAAACAATCGATAACAAAAAAGAAACTGCATTCCACGATGAACTCCATAAAAAAATATAAAGACATGCAACCAAACAGTAAGCTCTAACATTTAGTATTAAGAATATAGACAATAAAATATGATTATTTAATGGTCTTTTTAATTAATCATTATAGTAAGAGGGTTTATATATTTGTAGTAACAGGACATAATAGTTTATCATCATAAACAAACTTACCTGAAAAAACGTGGAACATGTTCTTCTCCTCTTTTGCTGAGCTCTTTTCTCCGCTCCCTCTGAAACTCCTCGATATCATCTTTCTTTTTGTCCGCTTCATCCACCTTTCCGTCCTCCAGCAACCTATTCAAAAGAGGACGAATTTATCTCAACACTAAATTCACTTTATTATATGCAAGACAAGGGAAGTTAAATTATATGGCATTTTTTTAAACGAGACGGCAATTCAGAGTGCTTTACATAAAACATCAAAAGACAAAAGAAATGGATTATAAAAGGACCTTTAAATACAATTAAAAACAGTATACAATACAGGAATAAAACAGCTCAATGTAAGAAATGTTTTCATAAAAGGCAGCGGCAAACAGAAAAGTCTTCAGCCTCGAATTAAAAGAGCTGAGAGGTTTCTTCAGAAATATGGTGAATAAAAACCAAACTCTGATTCTCCATGTTTTCCCTCCTCATCTATGGAGAGATCTTTGCACCACCGTCTCCAGCTCGGCTCACCTTTGGTCGGGGCGCAGGCGGCTGTCTGTCGGAGGCAGGAGAGGCTTCAGGTCGGGGGTGAGCTCGTTCAGCTCCATGGCGAAGCTGGAGAAGCCGTAGTACAGCAGGTAATCCTTTGGCTGGGGATCTGTGGGGAGACACAAGCCGTTCATGTGAGCCGCTGCGCAAACGCGACTCCTGGATTTACGCTTCACGTCAGATTTAAACCCTCAACCTCTAAAGCAGAAATCTCAGCATGAAAAACTTCAGGGACACACAGGTTGGTTAAACATCTCCTAAGTGTTGTTTGTGATGATCGCAGACTCACTTGGCTTCCAGACACATTTCGGAGTGGGCAGAGTGTCGCAGAAGATGCCTTCGTGCCACAGGCCTCCGAACCGGTGAATGACGCTCCCACTTTGGTCCAGCACCGTGCCCTGCACCTCGTTCTTGCTTGTGTCTGAACCCCAGTAACGAGACTACAACGCAAACACAAACTGGTCAGTCAGAGGCCTGAGATTTGCTGTGGAACCAAACACATTATGAAGAGAAAAGGGCTGAGTGGTGCGGGAAGTTGTTTCATTCACTTTGACGAAGGTTATCTTGCAGGTGCAGACGTTGCTTTTGAGGTTGCGGATGGTGACCTCTCCGTAATGCTCCAGGTAGCGCTGCTGACTGAGGACGTTGTGGATGCAGGTCATTACTTTGTTCCACTCATAGTGGTCTCCGTACCTGGACAAAACACCCAAATTCAAGCAAAGCGCCAAAATTTGTTTGTCAGTCAAATGCAAATGTTTTCTGGTTTTCTCTGTTTTACATTGTTGTAAACTGATTATCTTGGAAGTTCACTTGCATGTAACGGCTAGTGTCAAGTCAGGTGTAGCCTGTTTACCTTGGAAGAGTGACGTTCACCATTCCTGTTGGAAGAATCTCCAGCGACTTCCCCCAGAATTTATTCTTCCATCGCTGGTCTGTTTGGGTCATATAAATATTGTTGAGAATATACGTCTGATCAACTTTCTCAAATACATTTCAGAGCAAAGTTAGAGGATGAGAATACAAGTGATTATCACCACTGACTGAAATTAAAATTATGAATTTGGTTTGATAACAGAAGAGTGTCACCTTGCCAAAAGGAGAAGTTCTCTGAGTCTGCATGGCAGGCAGAGATGGGGGGATGATGGCAGACCTGGTGAAATATAATTTACTGAGAATTATAAAACAGATACTTCCAGTCTCTATGAGTGTGGAAGAAGAAGTAATGAAGAGATAGAAAGCTGCTGCTCTGACACTTACACACTTTAAATTGTATTTTTATCATTAGAGACCGTGACACATTATATTGTGTTTGTTGTATGTGCAACACACTTGCGAGAACGTCAACTAAAGTTTGTGATCGCTCTAGCTAACTCATTTTCATAATGCTAAATGTGTCCGTTAGCTGTGAAAATATCGAATGTTAGCAAAAGAAAATATAAACGCTAAATGCAAATGTGTCCAATCTGGGGCTGGGTATTGTCTTTTAATATCCTTTGAGCTCTTCGCAGGCATCTCTTCTCACCAATATTAATGATGCTCGGAATCAGACACTAACTTGTTAAAATGGAAGCTAACTTCCCGTTTCACTGAGACTTTAAAGACTAAGAATAAGACATTATGTAATAACAGTGTGTCTGGCGATAAATGTAGTGTTTGTGAGATACCTGCTCACTGATGAAGCGAAAGCCCCGGTCCTCTCTGGCACACTCGTAGGTCTCGCCCAGCACCGGGTTAAACGGCTTGTAGCGGTTCCTGAACGTTGCAGTGGAGTAACCAGAGATAGCGAAGGCAGCAATGTAAACCTGTTGGACATAAAATAACGTTTTGTTTTTCATCTTTATTTCATTGTTAAGAGAATAGGTTCAGACTTTGTGGTCTATTTTTCTATGACAACCTTGCTTCCCTTGAAGGTTTTGTCGCCATATTTGCTTAACCCCAATCCAGCATTTTTAAATATTATTTAAAATGTACATGAACTTTTCCAATCAGTTTAATTAAATAGAGTCGAGACTGGTGCACTGAATTATTCCTGGACGGGAGTCTGAGTTATATATTTAGGGAGCATTATCAACATCTCAGCAGGTGCAGATTTATCTGGGTTACAACATTACTGTGTTGACAATGTTTCCCATCTATTTTATAGATTTTAAAAGTCTTACCATCCTCTGGTATGGGTCTGGTGTGTTGTTGGAGGTATCCAGCAGCTCACTGTACTCCAGCTCTTCACACAGCCTCTGCAGCAGGTTAAGAGGCTCATTGAGAGGAGCGGGCATGGAGACTCGAGCCAAGTCTTTACCTGAGGAAAAACACAGCACATAAGAATACTACCATATTGACATGCCGCGTGCGGAAGCTTGACAGGCCTAACAGTAATCAAGGGGGGGGGGCTTGGAGAAAGGGTCAACTGCAGATTGTTGTGACTTGCCGATGTTATTGTAGAGGATAGCCATGAGGCCCACGTGGCTGTTGTCGGGACAGTGAGCAGGCAGTGTGGTTCGCTGGCCGGTGCTCTCGGGAACAACGCAGTTTGGAGTCCTGGAAATGCTAGCACGGTACTTCCTGGTGGCCGATGCTGTGATGCAAGTGAAAGAAAACAATATTAATCATAGCAAAAGGGCAGTTTGATGTTTCTGTTCAGGAACTTTTTGGCGTAAACCATAGATTTCGCCGTCGCCATCTTGGATTAGAGAAGAAGAGGTTGCCGCCCGGCGGAAACGCAGCTAATGGTACTCGTGTAAATGTACCCACCATGTCCTTCCTCTGGCTCAGAGTTGGTGGTGCTTCCGTCGCTAAGTCCTGACTCATCGGACACCTCAAAAGAACTTCCACAAAGGAGGTCATCGCTGGCGTCAAAATACTCCGCAGCCGAATCTGCCACTGAGGGAGACCCGTGGGATGGATGCCTCGCTGCTGCAGGCTGTCGATGGAGGAGGAGAAAGAGGAACAAAGAAAACGCAGCCATCAAAACCCACAAAGGGAATATGTGTCAGAGAATCCAAAAGACAGGCGCAGCATGGATCTTACCTCAGCTAATGTGTTGGACTGGTGGATGTTGTTAGTCTCCCAGACTTCCTGCAGCTTCTGCCTCTCCTGGGACAGAGTTTCATGCACTGCCTTCAGGGAAGCAATCACTGAGGAGGAATAAGAAGAATTTGAATGCATAGTCATGTCAGACTTCTTTGAATATGGACATTATCACTTTTGCATAATCGTCTCTGTTGACTCTCTGATCTTGTCTTGGATTTTGCTCAACTACCTACAACACTACCTGTGTAGGAACCTCGTCTACCTGTGTATAAACACGCATGTGTCTGTTTTTCTGACCTCGTAGCGACATGGTGCAGATGTCCTGCTGGATTTTCTTGCCCTCGGGCAGCGTGAAAGAAGGAGGGGACAGCTGGGAGAAGACGTAGTCAGGGATGGAGGAGGCTGATGCACCGAGGTTAGGCGAGCTGCCCAGGTGACTGGAGGACAGCTATGAAGGTGGAAAGAGGAGGATGGTACCGTATGTTATGTCAAAAACAGAAGTGTAAAAAACACAAATTTGTGTTTTTTACACTTCTGTTTTTGACATAACATCTGATCATGGACTTATTTACACTTGGAACATTGAGTTGAGTACTTTTTTATAGCTCAAACCTGATCCTCTAGTATCACAGCCCTGCAGGTTTTCTCTCCCACCAGCTACTTAACTGTTTTCACTTTTATGTTTAAATCCGGTCCTGATCATTTGGTAAGAAAGGAAACCGTCAGAGCTGTGGTAGTCTGAGTAGCCAGCAGGAAAGACAACCAACAGCACTCTGGTGTCTAAAGAACAGGGTTGAAAACTACTGATCTAGCAGCTAAACAAAATGCAGGTTTACTTGAATGATCTAGTAATTTACTCACTTACTAAATCTTCAAAATCACATTATTGCTATGCTCTTTTTACAAGACTCTCTGGTACATAAAACTAGTTTTGGATGTTGAAAAAAGAGGTAGGGCATCTACTACGAATACACCAGGCTTGAGCATACAGAAACATTATTCAGTGTAATTAAAACAAAACACAGAATCCATTTTAAAGTTACAACAAGGAACTTTCATTTTGTTCATTTTGGCAGTCCCTGTGGACAAAAGTGGTAATGCACCAGAGTCCATTCAGAAAACATCTCATTTTACTGCAGCAGGGTCTGACAGTCTGCCCCTCTCTGTCCTGGTTCTGGTTCTGGTTCTCCCGTGCCTCCTTTACCTCCAGCGGGCTCAGCAATACGGCCTGCATGTTGGTGAACCTGCATGTTGTGAACCGTTAAGTCTGATTTAGAGAAGATGAACTATCTAGAAATAGCCAATTGTCTCGCTGATGCTCTTGTTTACCTTTGTAGGTCATATAGAGGCAAAATTATCAAATTGAGACTGTTTCATAAACAGTTAAAAGTTCCTTGTTGTAACTTTAATCTTCATTTGTCAAAATGAATACAGTCACAATTCATTTTCACAATACTACAGTGTGTAATTGGAGAACATTTAATCATTTTCATGAATTAGGTTGTCTCTTCCCACTGCCAACTCACCGATTTAGTAATCCCACGAAGAGGCTTTGGGTTAGAGAAAGGTCCCAAAATGTTACAGAAGGGTTGGGATGTGAAATACTTAGAAAACCAATCTGTTTTCAGAAAATATTAGCAGTATTAAGACTTAATTTATGGTTTTAATCAATTAGCATTTCAAATCAACTTAAAGCACTGGTTGAAAAACAATGTCCGTCACATATCTTTTGGTCTAAAATCCCACAGGGAGTGAATTACGGATCATTCTTACCATTCCCAGGGCCTCCACTCTGGATAATGTGCGAGAGTGGCCCCATATCTTCCCTGACCTCGGCTTCTTCGGCTTCTCAAGCGAGAGATTCTGGATCAGATTATGAGAATAAGTCATCTTTACTTTCATGTGATGCTGCCCAGGGAGGAGCAGCTCCAAACTGAACAGCGGTCTACCTGTATGCTGATGATGCGCTTCAGGTCTCCATTAGTCATGGTCTGACCCGTCTCCAACATCTGCAGCCTCTGGATTAAGCGGTTTATCTCAGAAAGGTCCAAATGACAGCGGTTCAGCTCTGGAAGAAAACATGATATATTTAATTATCTATTTATTGACAGGAGTTCCTGGTCTACCAATATATTTTAGAAGACGCATACCTTGAACACAGGTGTCCGGGTCGTGACTTTGCAGCAGCCAGGCCGACACTTTGCTGTTCACAGCTGTGTTAGCGGAGGGCAGCACTCCTGCCGATGATCTAGCTGGATCCGCCATGCCTGCAGAGCTCTGGTAAACACAGGGAAGAGGAGTTCACCGTGAGTCTCTTGTAAAACGTTGTCGTGTTACGTTTGACTTCACAGCTCCTTTGATAATCACCAATTCTCCGTTTCTCTGAGCTTGTCCGGCCGCGGCGCCGTGGGACAAAGTGTGGAGGAAGCCGCTGTGAACGTGAGCCGCCTCATGCTTCTTGTACAGGCGGTGGGCTTGTAGCTTGGTTACCCAAATGTAGAAGAGCTCGTGGCTCTTAGCCTTGGAGAGACAAGAAAAGTCATACATGTCTCTTTTTAATCTAAAAGGCACTCTTGGTTCTTTGTTTGAACATGTTTACCTTCATGTGATAGAGAATGTCTCCTGCGTCCAAGTCAATCCGATTTGACTTCTTGTTTATGGACATGACCGCGAGGCTAACATCTAAAGAGCCCTGGACTCTTCCCCTGGAGACCTTCAGTGCAAATAGGTGCATTTATTAAGAGTTTTCAAAAGTAGCAGGTGAAAAATCTTGTTATGATATTTACTTACATCTTGTTGATTTTTGGAGTAGCGCAAGTTTCCTACTTCCAAGACAAAGTATCGCTGAAAAAGAGATCAAAAGGCCATCCTCTTAGAAACTAACTTTATTTGTAAATCACACGAGGTGACAGAGCGGACACCTTCCTCACCTTGTGCCAACCTTTCAGAGGCCACTTCCTCCTCTTCAGGAGGTATCCTTCACAGATTCCCGGGGTGGTCATATCGTGAGGATTGTCACTTCCTGCTTGGGTTTCCACCTGAAGGTCGTCAATCACTTCCCAGTCTTTGATAATCTATAAACGGCGTGAAAATGGGGAAAACAGGGAGTAACAACTAAGCTTTAGTCGTCATATTTAGACACTTTTTAAGACACTTAAAAGCTTCTGAATTCACCAGAGGGGTATTTACTGAACGTTAAAATCTCTTCAGCTTGTGTTGACCACAGACTTTATTTCTGGCTTCTAGGACTCTTTGGCATCTTTACTGCCTTTCACACAAATAAAGCATCAAGTCTCACTAATCTCAGTGGCTTCATGCAGAAATAATGAATATAATGTTGAAAAGTCAGATCTTTACTGATATAAAGCAAGGACTTATAACTTCCCTCAAAGAACAATCATTTACATACATATACCCATAATCCCTTTGGTGTTGCCTGTATGTGGCGACTCACCTGTCTGGAGGAGGACCGGGAGGTGCTACTGCTGCGAGAGTGGGACGGCTTCCACGTCGGTGAAGACTTCTCCAGGCCGCTCGCCAGCGATGGGCTGCGGTTGAGTGAAGACCCGTGTGAATCCATGTCGGAGCACCGACCTCAGACTCCCCTCTCCGCTGGGATCCGCTGCATGGTTGTGGAGAGATTACTTTATATTATGTGTCCAGTCTGCGTTGCAACAAATAACAACACTCGTCTCAGTAGCTTCCAGTGTGAATTTTGAAGGATGGAAAGAAAAATGTAAAGCCTTCTGAGGTGGAGCAGCAGGTATTGATTATGTCTATTCTGTTTCTTTAAAATGTATGAGCTCTTCTTTTAACATCTTACTTTCACCAAATGTTGTACATCTATTATATTATACTGTCTCTTCATGGAGAGCTGTTTAATGACCCATGAGGACGAGTCAGCTCCACGAGAAAGAAACCAAAGTGAAAGTGTTAAACCGGCTCAACAGAGCAGGAGACGAGATGGGACTCTGTGTAATCCAGTTACCTAACAGAGCGACCTGGACACACTTTGGACATCCGGGATCCTCATCTAGATCACTCGGGGTCTTAAAGACACAGAAAACTAAATATTCTTCACAATAAATGGGAGGATATCTGACATTTTATGCGGCATATTTCTAAATCGGATTGTACTTTGTGGATTGTGACTTTAAAGTCTCTTTGATAAAAATCAACACATAAAGAAAAAAGTTTCAGTTGCCAAGCTGTTCCTTTAAAATGAGCTTGAGGTAAAAAAATAAAATAAAAAACACACAGGGACAGGCTGTGAAGATGTAGAGTCATTCTTGTGGTTACTGTGTCACAGAATAATCTGTTAATCTTGAGTTTTTGAACATGAGTAAGGTGGTTAAAAAGCCCCAAAAGGTTATTTTTAGAACATATTTTGTGATGCTGCAAGAAAACATCGTGGCATTCTTGTTATTTTGAGTCCTGTGAGAGAAATTGTTCAACAATAAATATGTTGTTTTTCATGCTAGCAATATATGCTCTTGTTTATATTCCTCCAACTGAATGGACTTCCTCACACAGGACACGGTCTGATTTTGCACAAGCTGGTGGAACAGCTTCTGTTCTCCTCAGGAGAGGATTACTAACCTCTGCTTAATTGGTTTTTCAGAGGATGTTTTTTTAGCTACTCAGTGGAGGAGCAACACGAGGCAGAGAGCACTGACACAACATGAGAAGTACAAATGTGCAGAAAACACTCACAGCATGACAACAGTGAGAGCAATGTAACCTCATCCGCTGGGTTGTAAAATACTTTGAAGTTATCCGCTTAGGTGAATCTGAAATGATCAATACAATAAGCACTTTTCAAAAACAAGTTTAAAGACATAAAAACTGAAAATATGTTGCGTTTCTGGCTGAATGGAAGAATATTGCATTCAATTGTTTATTTGTTAATTTCTTTCTTCCTGCTTGTACTTTTTTCTTAACATAATTAATCATTTTTCCTTTTTAAGAACTTTGATTAATAATTGAATGAACTTTGCAGTCATGAAAGGAGATTGTAAGTGCTCAATGTATTAGTTTGATAGATAAAGTTGTATAAAGTAATACTAATAAATTACTGAGACAGTGACCACATTTAGTTTGCATGCAGGAAACGGGAGATGTTTGTGTTTGCAGAATTTTCAGTGTGCATTTAATTTGCTTTTAGTTCGTTATTCACTCCAGTAGGGAAGTTACTACATTCATGTAGTCTCTGTGTGTGTGTGTGTGTGTGTGTGTGTGTGTGTGTGTGTGTGTGTGTGTGTGTGTGTGTGTGTGTGTGTGTGTGTGTGTAACAATAGAATGGGGCGTTACATTGAAACTGATGTTCCTCTAAAAGTGGTCAGAAGCAGAGCGGCTTGCTGTTATGTAAAGGCAGGACAGGACGAGAGTAACTGACCTCAGTGATGACAGCATGTGGTGGAAAAAGGATGAAAGGATTTGCAGGTTTTTCAGCGTGCTTATTACTAAAGACAGAACAAAGAATATTCTACAGGTGAAATAAAAGTGATTTTGATTTTGTTAGATGGCGACAAATGTTATGTTACTTTTCACAAGGTATAATCTCAGATTTAAAGATTTTAAACTTTTGTTTGAAATCCAAATGTCTCAGTATAAGTTTCACCGACACATGCAGATGAGGTTGTGCACTTTCAGGAAACGCAGATCAATTCCACTTCAAATACTTCAAAAGAAGCATTCAAAGGCCTGTTTTTGCAGAATGCTACTTTTCCTCATGTGTGATTCAGAAGAGAGCACAGGCTCATTATGTGGAAATGGGAGCCAACAAAGCAAGTCAACCGAGGTTTTGGCAACAGTCACCGAGCTGCATCATGCCAGAAGATGAGGTTAAGATACGGATTATCACCGCTATAATATTGCTGTCTGGAATAAATAACTGCAGCCAATAAAAGATTAATAGAGGACTAACTATTTATATATGATTTACAGCACAAACATTTTAAATAGTAAGGATTAAATCAAATTACAAGGAGTTTGTAATCCCAATACAGAGAAGAGAAAATCTAACAGGACCTGGAGTCTGATTGTTAGCAGAGAATTTTAAAGATGTTTGTTGCACATCACACACTTTTGTTTTGACTGACTCACAACCAGGAAGCAGCCACACTGATGTGTTTCAGTGAAACTGGTTCAAACCTTTTAGGACCCATTTCAACTACTAAGTGCTGCACAAACTCTCATTAACCCGTTAAGATGTCACTGTCTCTGCACACAGATGAGGAAGTGTGGACTATTTCAAACAAACAATATAGTATTTTAACAATATGAACACGATGCATCGTATTTAACGTATAATATCTCACATTTTCTGCTGGTTTGGTTCTTTTTTTGCAGCAGCAGAATTGAACCCACATTTTGCGTTCTCTGAGCGAGCTAATGTTTAAACTCCAGAAAAGAAGTCTTACCTGAAATCCACCTGTGACTCTCGTCATCTGCGCCTGATTAATCCAACAAGTGTCTGATTTGGCGTTAAAGAAACTGTAGAAAATCACCATTTCGACGAAGAAGAAAAAAACGTTTTTAACACGTTTAAAAATAAAAAAAACGTCAAACTACAAGTTACCTCCAGAGATAATCACTAACTCTGATCACATAATCTCGTGCCCTCTCCGTCGGTGGGTGACACGAGCTCCGTCCCTCCGAATCAAATCCAAGGAGAGCTGTGCGTCGCAGGCGGCGCGTGCGGTGCGCAATGTGTCCTGGGCATTATCCGCATTAGCTGGAATTACACAGCGTCTAGCAGGAGGAGGAAGCCTAGTGGAGGGTAAATCCAGCCAACCTCCACTCCCTCTGCACACCTCGTTGACGGTTATAGAGCGAAGGGTGGGATCTTAAATAGGGCTCATAATAGAAATAAACTATAAAGTATGGTATTTTAAAAGGGACAGTATTGACTTAAATGTGTAAAAACAAATATTTGATTGTTCAACCACTCACTGCAGGTCATACTTTAACCTTTATTTTCCAATAGTTTGTAAATGTAGCCAATTATCTGCAGCTCCTACTATTTTTTTAATACCAAAATAAAAGCATGCAATTACTTATTTGTCAAAAAACGAGTGATACAAAGCACCTTCACATCTGAATTAAAATGTGTTTAAAGACAGTTCTGACATTGAGCGCGGTGTTGAAGCGAGCGCCTGAGCGATGTGAGTCTCCCTCAGATAGGCGGCCGTAATAGACTGACCCAGATTAACATGCTGTAATCTGCAGATTAACCCATCAGAATCTGTGACCACTTGAGTTTATTTTGGCTGGAGTGGTTTTCCATTCTGCCACTGCAGCTACTTTGGGCAAATCAAAAGTAAAATACATTTAACTCAAGACAAACACTAAAATGAAGACTGAACATTGTGTTGAAATAGTTTATTCATATGTGACAATATCCTTAAATAAAGGGATTGCTTGGGGGACACTCAAATTGTTGCAGCACTGTCCATCCAAGACTTCCATTGAGGAGGTTGAGGTGCACTGAAAACAGTCACGTCTGCAGCTTCCTTCATTCACAGCAGCCACAGCGCTCCTCTGGGTGAACATTGTATGATTTAGTTGAATTCAGCGCCAGTTGAACTGCTCCAGTCACATTTTTTAAGGCTGGGTGAACCAGGAAAGTCATTTTAAAAGTTTGCCTGGAACTCTGTTGTTAAGTTATCATATATTCTATCAATGTGTCCATCTCAACAGTCCCTCGTCATTCCAAGCAGCTGGAAATCTGCAGCAGTCCCTGTGATCTCCTCTGCAGCTCTACGTGGCCTCCTCCACTTTGGGGGCTCCCTCCTCCGAGCTCTGCTGCTTGACGTACTGCTGGAGGAGGGCCGACAGGTGGGCCGGGTGGCGCTGCAGCAATGAGGCTGTGTGGGAGGTGAGCATCGTCAGCCCGCTGACCAGTTCGCCCTGGACGACAGACACCGACGGCAGTTTGGAGTAGCTCACCACACCCTGAGCGCTCAGCAGCGCGTTGTCTATACAGGCTCCTGTTGACAGGTGAGCAAAGCAGAGATGAACGAGCTGCAGTTAAATGATCACGATATGTTAAAGTGAAGTTAATGAAACAAGATCCAGGTGTTTGAAACCTGTGTTTATCTTCCTCTAATGGAGTGAATCAATTAGTTAATTAACCGATTGGCCGTTAAAATATATTCTATTCATTATTGACATCTCATTGATAATAATTAAGACATAAAGATCCTTGCATGCAGACACAGATGATAAACATACCGACGAGCGTCATCTGAGGGCTGGCCCTCAGAGTCGACAGCATCTCCTTCACTTTGGGCTCTTTACTGACAAACAGAACTGTAGGACCGATAAACAGAGGAGCCATGTTGGAGAAAAGGCCGTCTTTAATGAACGACCGAACCACCTGAAAAAAAACAGGATTTAAGATTAGAAAAAACTAAGATTAAAAAAATAAATAAAACTAGGATTACAAGGGTTTAAAGTTGTGCAGAATGTTGTGTGTTTTGCATGGAGGAAGCAGAGGAGATCTCCTCTCATCAACTGTGATTGATTATTTTACATATAAGCAGTAGTAGCTGTAGAGATGACGCATGTTTCAAAGCCTGAAAAACTACATTATGTGTTACCTGGTTGGGGAAGAACTTGACACTGATGCCATGTTTATGGAGTCTGTGCTTGAGCACCATCATGTCTTCAGCGTTACTGGCATTGTTCTGGACCACAGCGACCATCTTAGAGTCCTGGAACACATTCTTGAGATTCTTCTTCATGACCAACATGAAGGCACTGTCCTGGTGGAATAGAAGAGAGGAGTTTGTCTCACAGTGAAGTGGAGCTGCTAACTAAGGGTTTAAAACATGAAAAATAAGGATGGTTATCACCAATAGTGTGTATGCAGTGAGTCTGGGGACAATATGGCGATGATTTTATTCGCAGATATCATTTGAAATTGTTCTATATTAATGTTGAGTTTTTGTATCCTTTGTGTGACACCATAGTATGAGGAATAAAAACAGTGAGAACATTATTTATAGCACATTTACAAAGATGTACACCTACACTATATGGCCATGTGGACACCCTTGCCCACATACTGTTCTGCTTCCAACTTTGCAACAACAGTTTGGGGACGATATGCTTTGGGGCCAAAATGCACGTGTGATACGCTGCTCTGTTACAAGCCATCCAGAGCCCTTTGATCCTCTGGATCAGAACCAAACACAGAAGCAGCTTTCAAGTTCTATGCACCGCAGATCTGGATTAGATTTCCGGCCACAACCCTGTGTTCTGTTAAATGGAGGCTTGAAACGTTTCTGTTATTGACTGCCTTTCTGGAAGTCATTTAAAGATGTTACATTCTTATACTTCTGTTCCTCTTAAATCCTTTAAATCTGCTGCATTTCTACTGTTTGTTTAAATCTCCAAAACAAAAAGACATCTCCTCTCAGGCCTCCATATCCTGTCCATGGACTTCTTCAATGTCAGACTCATTTAATGCTTGAATGCACTGTGCATGGTGTAGTCATTTTACTGAATAAACATATTTTAACTCAGTTCCATAAACAAATTGGCTATTGGAGGATGAGTGCTACCTCCTGGACTTGTTTGCTTTGGGGTGGATAGGCTCCATGTGGGATGACCCGTGCAGGAGGAATGTACTCCGTGACAGCCATGAGCTTCTGTTTGAGGATGTGCATCGGCCTCCTGTGGCGAGTCACGGCCTTGGAGCCGTGCCGAACTGTCTGTGTCAGGGGAAGCCATCCTGAGAGACACAAAGTCTTTTAATCACCTGCTAACGTGACGGAAAAGCCTGAGGATGCTGTGCTAAACATTGGCTAGCTAAACACCTCTAACCTATCTGATACGCTGTTTAATAGAAGCTGGCTAACATTGGCTAGCTAAACAACTCTAGCCTATCTAATACGCTGTTTAATATAAGCTGGCTAACATTGGCTAGCTAAACAACTCTAGCCTATCTAATACGCTGTTTGATATAAGCGTATTATAAATATATAGCTTTAGATACTTTTAGAAAAAAAACAGGCAACAAAGTACTAACTCGAAATAGACAGTTAGCTAAAGCTGAAACTGCCTTATTTACTATACATTACCCTGTTTCGGTAGAAATTTTACACACAAGGTCGCCGCCATCTTTAACCGGAAACGTTATACAGGAAGTGACGACAGAACAAATGCTGCATTCACTGTCAAGTCGGACGAAAGAGTATCACGATGTGAAAAACAATCCATAGCCGGTGGAGGAAAAATAATTTTCATGATTGATTATTATATTATTTTATTACTTATGATATGTTTTGTAAATATGTTTGTGAAGTAGCCAAAACTGTCAGACAATTATAGTAAATATTAAAGTAAAAAGAACAATATATTTCTCTTCTGAGCATTAAGTGGCATGAGAAAAAAAAAATACTCAAGTCAAGTACAAATAACTCAAATTGTTGTAATACATCCGTGGATACAACAAGGTTTCTGACGTTAACAGTTTTTGGATGGTCTTTATAACAGACAAGACTTGAATGCAGCATGACGCGTCGACGTGCAGTTTTAATCATCGATATAATCGCTTCTCTGATTTTTATTTTAAATCATATTTTCTATTCGCACAATAACATATTTATTCATAACCAAACCCTACGTGTGAAAATAATATTTTTTTAAATCACGTTAAATCAAAATTAAAGTTACAAAACACTTTTTTACGTAAGGGAGGATGCGCGGTGACGTCAGCGTCAGTTTGACAAGCATGAGGCACACGCTCAGTGCGAGTTTATTGGGGCTGATCAGAGTATTTGGTAGAAATCCGCCGTCTCGTGCCTGGTTTGCGCTGAATTTCTGCAGAAAATCGTCGAGTGAGCGCACGAACATGGACCTGAGTAACATGAGGAAGAAATACAAGGGAGACGAGGAGGTGAGTGGCGTTCAAAAGACGTGAGAGTACCTGTGTAAAGGTGATATATAACTTGCAAGGTTAAGATGATATAAAGACAATATTAGGTGTACAAATACTGCTATATGTTCTAGTCTTTATTCTAATCTTGAATACAATATGTGATACAGAATATATCTGTGTTTTTATGCTCCCCAGATGTTTCAGACTTTGACTTTTGACCTGTCCAACCTATTTTATTGAACTATATAAGACCCTATGAGTAATTCAAATACACTGATACTGGTTGGCTCAGTCATTCAAGGCCTGCATGAGGCTCATGAGAGAATATTATGTCTGCTTCTAGTGGTGGAGGAGATCTTCAGATCCTTTACATAAGTTAAAGTACCAATACCACACAGTGAAAGAACTTCACTGCAAGTTAAAGTCCTGCATTCAGAACCTTAATTATGAAAAAGTAGGTGTAAACAAAATGCAATGTTGTCAGTGTTTATTATATCTGATGGTTCTGGATTAATAGTCCTGCTGCATTAATGTGTATGTTTTATTGTAGCTCTTTTATATCCTGTTGTCTAGTTTAATCTACATCAATGCATCATATTCTATAAGATCATCATATGTTTGTAGAGTCTGTCCTGTGAGAACCACGTACCTCTAAGAAGAAACAGCCTGTTTTCAGGTTTGTTATGAAGCATTTTCCAGCTGATCCAAGAGGCTTTTAAAGAGTTTATTTAGCTGAAGAAGTAGGATTTTCTCAACACATAAAGGAAACACTTCATCCTTCAGTTTATCACAAACATTCAACATCAACACATAAAGGAAACACTTCATCCTTCAGTTTATCACAAACATTCAACATCAACACATCTGGAGATACAAGGTTTAACTGGATAGGAAGGAGATGACAAACTGTCATCTGTGAAGAAACTAAAGCTGTCAGACAAATGTAGTAAAAAGTACAATATGTACCTCTGAGATGTAGTGGAGAAAAAAGTACAATATTTACCTCTGAGATGTAGTGGAGTATGAAGTTTATTTACCTTTTGAGATGTAGAGGAGTAAAAAAATACAGGGAAACCCTGTGGATGTATCATGAAATGGAAATACTCAAGTACTAGTACCTTGAACGTGTACTGCCTGTTTCTCATACATGACTGATTGTTCTGTCCACAGTGCTTTGAGGAGAGTCAGCTCGCCTCTCTGGATCCGATCAAACAGTTTGGAGACTGGTTTGATCAGGCCACAAAGTGCTCCGGAATCGGAGAGGCGAACGCCATGTGCATCGCAACGGCAACCAAGTACGTAAGACCGCCTCTTGAGATTAGAATTCATTCTTAGTTTTCTTTTAATGATAAACTCTATTCCTGTGCAGAGACGGGCGTCCGTCCGCTCGCATGGTCCTCCTGAAAGGTTACAGCAACGAGGGGTTCCGTTTCTTCTCCAACTACGAGAGCAGAAAGGGTTCAGAGCTGGTGAGGACCTGTTTCTCTCTGGATGTGTGGGACCTCAAAACACACTGGAAAGATCACCCTGCTCCTTTATATTCCATTTACAATCATCACACAGCTGTTAATGTCATAAAATAAGCAAAGTATCAATAATCAAACACAGTAGAGCTGAAACTATTAGTCGAATAATTAATTTAGGTCATTTTATCTGAGAAAAATTAAACAATCTCTGGTTCCTGCTTTTGGAATGTGAGGATTTTGCTGCTTCTCTCTGTGTTTTATGATTGTAAAATGTAATATTTTTGGAGGTTTGTTTGGAACAAACATGCACATTTTTAGATGTCACCTTTAACTCAGGGGAAAATATGTTTTTTTATAATTTTCTGGTAAATAAAGAAAAATAATCAGCAGATTCAGTCATTGCATGAAAACACACAGGACTTCATTAAGCACAGAGTCTAAACAAATGGGACCAAAATGGGACCTAGTGATGAATATTTTTCACAATTTTCTGACATTTTATGCACCAAACAATGACTTGATTAATCTAGAAAATAATAGGAAGATTATAAGACTATATTGTGGTTTCACTTTGTGCCGTTCTGATCTGTTCTTTGTCCACAGGAGAGCAATCCGTTTGCGTGTCTGGTCTTCTACTGGGAACCCCTGAACAGACAGGTCGGCATCTTCCACGTGCTCATCAAATAATACATTTTCACACAGTAGATGTTTATTAATTATACTTTTTATGTTGCAGATTCGCATCGAGGGCACTGTGGAGCGAATCCCCTTCGAGAGCTCCAGTGACTACTTCCACTCCCGACCAAAGAGCAGCCAGATCGGCGCCGTCGTGAGCCGACAAAGCACTCCTGTTCCTGACAGAGACGTGAGGACCAAAACTGTACCATGTTATGGAGGTAAATACATACGTATGAGTCGTAACTGTCACTTTGTCGTTTCTTTTTAGTACCTACGGCAGAAAAATGCAGAACTGGAGGAGAAGTACAAAGACACGGATGTGCCCATGCCTGACTACTGGTACGCATTACATTTTGCTATTTACATTAAAAATGAAAAAGTGAAGGTACATTTTCCTTGCAAGATTTAAGAAGTCATACTAAAAGCAATAGTGCAACATTTCAGTTAGACGAAAACATCAATACCTCTCTTTTATCTGTTAAATAGGAAGCTACTGCCAGCAGATGGTTAGCTTAGCATAAAGACTGGAAGCAGGGGGGAACAGCTAGCCTGGCTTTATTTTTCAACCAGTGAACGGAAGTGACCGTATTTGGACTGCGGAGGAGTGACGTAGAGACAACGTGTACGGCTCATAATTTACTAAATGAGCATCATGCTGTATTGAAGAAGACTTGAAACTAGAGATTGAGACCATAAACTCATGTTTGCAATGTTTACTGAGGTAATAAATCAAGAGAGAAGTAGAGTCATTTTCTCATAGACTTCTATACAACCAGAGGAGTCGCCCCCTGATGGACACTAGAGAGACTGCAGGTGATGACGTCGGCTGCGCAGGTGATGACGTCGGCTGTAAAAGGGTTATGTTTGAGGGCAAAGTAAACTTTAGTTTTTGCTCAAATTAAATTTTCTTTTCAGGGTCATATTTTTTCTACAAATGTAATTAATGTGCTCTTTAAAAAAACATTTTTCTGTTGTCAAAAAAAGGCATAAATCTCAACTAACTATTTGTAGGAAACAAAATGTTTTTACATCCTCTCTTCATATTCGAACTGTTTATTATTATACATATATTCTAACAGGGGCGGCTACATCGTGAAGCCTTCCCTGATCGAGTTCTGGCAGGGTCAGACCAACAGGCTCCACGACCGCATCGTCTTCACCCGGCCGGAGGACGGAGCGTCTGAGCTGGGGGAGTTTCAGCACGCTGCAGAGGGAGGCTGGGTGTACCAGCGACTGTCCCCGTGAGGAGAACCTCAAGAGACCGCCATTGTGTACAGAAGGGGAAAAAATGAAACCATCTTTACCTCACTGGAAGGAACCGCTCATCTTTAAGTCCTGATGGAAACCCAGGCTGATTAAATAGGTGCTGCTGTGTGTAGGATTTATCAACGCCACTGTGTCGCAAAAAGACACTCCATGGTTTCCAGAGAGAGAGAGAGAGAGAGAGAGAGAGAGAGAGAGAGAGAGAGAGAGAGAGAGAGAGAGAGAGAGAGAGAGAGAGAGAGAGAGAGAGAGAGAGCAAACTCCACCTGGTCCTGTCAAGTAATAATTGACAGTGATGTTAATTATTAGGATGAGTGTCTTATTTCTGGAAAAGCACAATATTGTCTTCACTTCTGCCATTGATGCAACTTCCTGTCCATTTTCTATGTTAAAGTAATTGGTAACACTTTGATTTCACAGGTTTCCTTAAAAGTTCCAAGACTGTTTACTAGAATTTATAGTTTGTAAATACAGGAAAAGTTCTGAGCCAGTTTCTTAGTTGGTTGTGTTGAGTTTGTAAGCAGATATTGATTTGTATTGATCTCAATTGATCCATTTAAACTTAGTTTAAAATCTACTGAGTGGCCACTTTCATTAGGTGCACCCGTACAATCTAATGCACAATCTGTCTCCATTTTCCTTATTCCCAGATTACATACCAGGAACCTTATGAATTTATAGGCATCAATCAGTGTCTTTCTAGGAAATTAGAGTGAACTATAGGAACCATAAAATGCAGTGTTACTAAATAAATAACAAATTATGTATTGAATGTAAAGGTCTTAAATCAAGACATTTGGGTCTAAATGCCTTTTAACTATGAGATTAAAAGAGCTGATGGTTTGAATTGTGCCAACTATCATGTGTGTGTCTTGTACTGTTTGAGAATGATATTGTTGTTCATTGTTTTTGACTTTATTTAAATGTGGAATAGAGCTAGCAATAAAGTTTCATTTGTACCTGAGGACTAAGTGTGTTTGGCCAGCAGATGTCAGCAGCACAACACTTGCAAACATCAACTAAACAGAAAAAGACTCATAAATACACATTATCCAAAACAATGTTGATAAAAAGAAAAACTAGAATATGGCTTCAGCATATTTATAATGAATTGCACTGTATTACAATTAGATGTTGACAAATTTGTGAAATTATCTTCACCTCTTGGCAATATTTTACTATTTCTGCCTATTCTGTTTGTTACATCTAAATATTAGACAGATTTATATCTTACATATTTGCATTATATTTGAAGTAGTTCTTTAGGCCATGAACACCAATATTTGTCAATTTCTGCCTGCTTCAACTTTTCTTATTTAAAGATGTATCATCATTATATTCTAAGTGGGCACTTAGGCCAGAGTTTAAATGTGTTGAATTCATTTAAATTGGATTTATGAGCAGCAGATACAGAAATATTTTGGGACTGAAATGTCAACTGACGGTTTAGTAGTGTACTTAATTTTCTTTGACACATGGGATTTTCTGGTCTAGAAACACTGATTTTCTTGCAGTGTAACTGGTTTAAAACACTATTATCGTTTGGCATGTGACTCTTTATATTTTTTTGTATATGACCCACAATCATAAAAGTTTGGCCAGTCCTGCCCTACAGCTGATTAGTGGATTTATCTCTAGCCTGACTCATTGTGTGATCTGATGTAAGGGATGCTATAATACAAAACGTAGAAGCACGGCACTACGTCTCAAATGTCATATCAAGTGTCTGCTCATCAGTACCATGGCACCAAAACTAGCACACAGGCTCAGGTGAAAAAAAACCCGACTCGTCTCTTTAACCTGAAGCCAAGATGAACACAAGTCACCTGAATCGTTGATCTACATGTTCAAATGGTTGAGACGTATTCCTGCACAAATAAGAAGTACTCTTTTTATATTAACTCATCTTGTTACATTTATTCAAAACAAAATACATTTATTTTGCTTTAGGATTCCAGAAAGGATTATATAAACATTTTTTTTTTTTTAATTTACCATATATGTAGAGTATTCACAATATTTCAGACATCAAAATCAAGTCTCTATTTGCTTTGGTCATAAAAATGTAATAAAAATTGACTGTGCTTTGGTTGCACTGAACACACACACACACACACACACACACACACACACACACACACACACACACACACACACACACACACACACACACACACACACACACACACACACACACACACACACACACACACACACACCTTGTGTATCGATTGTGTAAGACATAAAAAAAAAAAGGTTTAAATTCCAAAAATCTGCATCTTTAATAAAAATAAGTCAATTTACAATAATGTTACTGTTCATTCATAAGTATGTTTGCATGAGTTTAGGCAGATAAATAACAATGAGAGAGAAAATGAGACAGAATGTCTCCAGCACTTTGTCTAATGGTTTGCTGATACCAGCTGTTTGTTTGGGTGCGAGTCCATTGTTTACAGTATCTACCTGGTTTCCATTGGTTACAGTATCTACCTGGGTGTGGCTCCTGGTAACAAGTGTGTGTGTGTGTCCACCTTGCACATGTAGCGCCACATGGTTGTGCTTGTGTATATTCTACCCTTCATCTAGGCTTCTGTGACACTGATATACGACACACCTGTGATCCAGTGTGTGCGCGTGTTCGTGCTATTTGTCAGTCTTCTTTTTATGGTTCTCGTCACTGAGATTGTGCTCTGCGAACAGATTCGGGTTCTCGACCAGCGTTGCGCGAACCTTCTTCTTTTCCTTGAAGCGTCCAGAGTTGGACACTTTGACGTGGCGGCCCTTGGTGGCAGATTTATCCACAATCTTCTCCAGCCGGGCATTGAACTGGCTGTCCATGTGGTCCGGAGAAGGGTTACCGCTCGAGACGTGCTCTTTGTTTCCGGTGTTACTCCCGTACTCAGCGGGGATCTCGTACAGGACTTTGGATTCAGATTTCTTCTTGCGGGAGAAGGTCAGCTTCCACCAGCTTGAATCAGCCATGGCACCAACAGAGACGGGAGGACTGACCTGGAGGGCACAGAGCACAAACTGAGGATTGTGGAGAACATAACTTTATTGACAATCATTTTAACACATGGCATTCAACATTTCAGTGAGCAAACTGTGACATAAATTCATGGATGGATTACTGAACGGGCCTACTGAGCAAGTGTCAACCTCACCCCCAAGTCTTCACCTACAAAATGTCACTCAAAGATACACACACTAACCAGGAAGAGACTCAGAATGACCAAAGAACCCAAAACAGCCAAAAGAGAAACACAAAGATCACAAAAAGACACAAAGCAACTTTATAGTGTCACAAAACGACAACAAAGACTTGCAAAACTACAAAGGGACACAAAAACGACCACAGGCAAAAAAATAACTACAAAAGAACAAACCATTTACAAAGATACAAAATTACCACAAAGAGTCACAAAGCAGCTACAAGGAGACACAAAGAGACGCACAGGGACTATGTAAAGATGCAAAACTACAAAGACACTCAAATCAACTACAAAAAGGACACAAAACAACCAACAGAAACCCAAAGGAACTACAAAGAGACAAAACGGCCACAAAGAAACACAAATCAACTACAAAAAGGACACAAAACGACCAACAGAAACCCAAATCAACTACAAAGAGACAAAACGGCCACAAAGAAACACAAAGCAACTGCAAAGACACAAAATGGCCACAAAGATTAACAAAACAACTACCAGGAGACAAAAAGTGACCACATAAAAAAAAAATACAAAAAAAACGTTCCAAAGTGGCACAAAACATTTACAAAGAGACAACCCCGCAGAGAGATGCACAACGACTACAAAGAGACACGAAACAGCAACAAAAAGAGGAAAAACAACTAAAGTTTGTGAGTCTTGCTCCATGTAGGAGAGGTGGTGGGTTCTTTTGCATGTCTGTGCCCTCAGGCCCATTGTCTCAGAATCCACCCATTGATGTATTAAATATTTTCCACCTTGCATCTTTATTGAAGCCTTTAGACCCTTTGTGCTGCAGGTATTGATATATTAATAATGTATTAACGTGAAATCCCTCCCTCATAATTGATCTGCATGTTGTTCTTATTAAAGAGGTCTGAGCAGTCTCAGACCTCGGAGAGCCGACAGTAACCAAGGCTTCTTTTCATCATCTGTGAGTAGTAGGTGTAACATAATGGGGGGGGGGGGGGGGGGGGGGGGGGAACGCACACTCTGCTCTCAGCTGATAAATTAATGATCATCTGAAGAGTCTCGTCTGTCTCCTCCATGTGATCTGATATGAAGTCAGAGAATGAAAGGCCTTCGACTGATGAGGAAGCTGTTGTCTCATGCTGAACCAGGAGCTCGGTTATAAAACAGAGAAGTGAAGAAGACCATCATCAGCATCACAGAACAACATCTGGATTATCCATTTATGATTTCAGCTACAGTAATTATCATTGTTACTCAGCTGCTGTTATTCCCAGTCTCCTGGCAACAGTATTGTTAAAATGACTTCCTCATGAAATGAACATCAACTGTTTGATGACATATTGGGATCATAAACAGGTGAACGACATGTTTAAGATATCACACATAAACAGGCCACATTAACTCAAGGTTTACTGCCCAAGGATGCAAAAGGAACATCAGTGTAAACTGACAATAAAATGCATATATAATATAATTCCATTTTATTAACTGTAATCATATTATCAAATCTTATCGTTTCGATTTATCCCATCCTCTATAATTTATCGTATTTTCATATATTGTATTATTGTATCGTATTAGCATATTTTATCTTGTCCCAACTGTACTGTACCAACGTCCTTAGTTTGATTATTGATCATCGTCTCAGTCTCCTCCATGTTTCCTGTATGTTAAATGTCTGAAAAAGGTAACCGAAATGCCAAAAACATGTAAATTTACAAAGAAAAGTAACCAAAAGCTACTCTATTTGTAACACCAATAAATAGATGAGACTAGTTTGTAATTAAAATGAGGTTAACTTGTACGTTGTTTCAGATCTAACAGTTTTTAAAGTACATTTAATTCTTTCTCTTGTTAGTAGAATTATTTTTAAAACTCATTTCAAACTGGGATAAACTTTGTATTTGAATAAAAACGTAGTTTATAAACCAAATTTTACGAGTTTCACAATCGCTACGACTTCTATTTTATGAGGGCAGACAGGAAGCAAAGCGCCACACTAATCCTCATTTGGTGTGGTCATTTTATCCTGCAGCACCTATGCAAATATACAGTCCCTTTGCAGAAACACTCATCTTACTCTTATCTGAACCACGTGATGTTTGGCACCTGGCACCAACGAGCAGTACTATGGTTCAGGAAAGACAACAATTGATTTAATGTTGTTGTATAGTAACTGTAAAACAGTTACTGAGGAACATTTGATCACATCAGAGCTCTTATGCTTTATTATTCTGGACCTAATTGGCCCTGTGGTGCTTAATTACACTCATTTCTTTGACTTGGGTAGTAACAGGTAGTGTTTCTGCTGCAACATCAAGTTAATTCCTTTTTCTGCCGAATTCTGCAACTCGTTCCTCTTCAACAAATGTTTACAGAGCATTTACATAGTATTGTTGACTTTACATGAAGCAGTTTCTGCAGAACAAAGCAGGGCTCGAGCAGCACTTTACTCTCTTAAGAGGAGATTGGGCTACAATATGCACACATATTTCTTTCAGCATGTTTGACTTGGATGTGACCTTTGAGACAAAAAGCCCTGTTGACATAAAGGAGGCCCTCCATAGTTCTCTTTAATAAGTTACCATGTATTCTGTTATGTGTGGGTGAGCCGCTCAGGCAAAGCCTCAGAGATCACAGCAGGAAAGGAACGCGCGTTTTCGGAAATCACTAACCAGCCGCAAAGCCTTTCAATGGCACAATGTTTGAGCTCGAGAGGAGGCTCCAAGGGCACCGAGGACTCTGCTGCCCCCATAATTGAGCTGCAGCTTCATTAGACTCTCAGGTTTCCTCCCATGTGCCAGCTTCTCTGCTGACCCGTAACGGTAGAGTTGACCGAGTTGATGAAGAGCCCCTGGGCGTTCTCTCCCTGGTATTTACAATAATGCAAATGTGTCTTTTTATTGTTTGTTTTGTGGGCTTTTTGAATTCACAGAAAGCTGAGGGCTGACTTCACCTGGAAACTTCACGGCTGCAGTTATTATGTCAACAATCATGATAAGACTGAAAGGTCTAGACATGTTATTAAATGCATTATTTGTTTAATTAAGGAAGATATTCTCTGGCAAACAGTGTCACCACCTCAAACATCACACACGCAATGTCATCGGTTAACATAACACGAAGCTTCAGGTTACATTTTTGACTTTGTTACTTCCTATTTTCAAATATTTCTTATTGACAGACATTGAACATTTGTCTCAATCTTTCAGGGCTCCACCCACACAGTATTTTTTATATTAAATCAGTCATTTGTTCTATTAAATATCGGTAAACTGCATTTAAAAAGCCTGTTACTATCACCTGTAGGTCAAGATGACATCTTAAAATAAACTCCAGAATATTGAATTTCAATATAAGTAGAGGAAAAGCAGTAAATTCTCACATCTGAGAATTTGGAACCATCAAACGTTTGGCTTTTTGCTTAAAAACAGTTAATTGATTATTAAAATAGTTTCAGATTAATAGACTTCTTGTTTGCAGCTCACAGTTTAACTGTGAAAACTCCAGGCGCAACAAATAAGACCTCATCGCCCCACGCTGAACAAAGATAGTGGATATATTAGAAAGTTGTCAACAAACTAAAACCATTTAAAAGTTTTTCTGGATCTATTCTGAGGTGAATTTGCATTCTGTTGTTGAACGTATAAACCAACGACAACAGTTTCTGCAGCAGCATGTTAGAGACATAAAGAAGCTTTAAAATGTGTTTTCTTACCTTGTTGATGACGATCTGGCTGAAGGAGATTCTCTCAGACCTGAAGCTGTCCCACCATGATTATAAATCTTCACCTCTGCTTGGTAATATTTTATTTTTCTCCTCAGGTGATCATGCACAGGTGCAGCATCTCTCTCTCTCTCTCTCTCTCTCTCTCTCTCTCTCTCTCTCTCTCCCCCCTCTCTTTCACCTCGGTACTCTCTCCCCTCTGTAGCACACACCCTCCTCAAACACACACACACACCCTCACCTAAAGCCTGCCCCGGCTAAGTGCATGAGCGAGTAAATGTTGCAACCATGTGATTTAGTGAGGCCGTCCCAGTCCACATCAAGATTACTGACAGCCGGGGTAATGTGAACTAGAGGTGAGCGGCTCTCAAACTGCAAATAAACTCCTGTTATCAGTCACAGTCTTGTCTTAATGTGGAATTTGGACGCAGAATAAAGTCATCTTTGTGTTTTTTTATTTTAAGTAATTGCTTTAAGCTGAAGAGGGAAAGATGTAAGGGCTCTAAAAAGGTCAGCTGAAGGAGGTGAATGCCCCCGATGCTTTGCATGGGTTGCATAGAATCACAGACTGAATGGATGCTCACTTTGCAAGTTTGGTTTCCATTCAAATCACCTGAAATGAGGTCATTTTAGAGGCACGGCTGCGGCTGTACATGCAGGGATTTAATGGCAGTGTTTGAGACATTTTCATTCCTTTAAGTTCACTATAGTTGCCAAAGAGTTGTTATGTTGTTCCTTTGTAATGATGGCATACAATATAAGATTTGTGTATGGTGAAATCCCCTTAAACCCTTCACAAGCAGCAGGCTGCTGGTGGGCCAATCATTAATAAAAACCCTAACAACTTTATTTTAAGTTCTAGTGGAGATCCCAAAGTTTCCAAAGACATCAAATATGATGCATTGGATTTTGGGGTGGAGTTGTTTAGTGAAACAGTGGGATTATAGCTAATGTAATCAGTACACTCAAGTTTTAATATGGTAACGTATTACCCAATTGATTTAGAGGGATCAATCAACATATTACAGTAAATATATATATTAAGAAATATGGTACTTTTTAATTATCTGGCAATAGTTACCTTTCAGCAGTGCTGGAAAGTAACTAAATACAGCTACTTAAGTAAAAAAAATTGCTCTTCACTCGAGTATTTCCATTTCATGATACTTTATACGTTTACTCCACTACATCTCAGAGGGATATGTTGTACTTTTTACTAATCCATTTGATAACATTTGTTTCTCTGCAGATTTATAGCTAATTCTAAAATGGGCCATTCTGCATAATGATACTTTTGGTACCATTTTGATTCCAATACTTTTGTACTTTTATGTATATGAAATATTGAATGCAGGGTTTTTTAAACTATATTATTAGTATTTTAATAGCACTACTTCCCATTTCTTCCACCACTGCTTTTCAGATTAAAAACATACATACTTGAAATTGTTAAAACTAGCACCATCTTTACCGGCTAAAAAAATTTGTAAAATTCTACACTAATCATTTAATATATAAATATATTAATATATCAAGACACAGGGACCTTTTTTCTGCAGAAAAAGTACTTTCACTTTTCAGTAAAGTACATTTTGCCGATATGGACCTTAACTTAAGTAGTATTTTTAAGTAGTACTTTTACAGCATTTTTTTCTGTATTAGCACTTTTACTTGAGTAAAGGATCAGAGTATTTCTTCATCCACATATATGAATAATGCTTTGCCTTAAAAAAACAATCATTCTCATCTCAGTTAAAGTCCGGCGCCGCCCTCTACCGACGGACTGCAGCTCTGCCACAAACCAGGATGTGAAACAACCAATCAGCTGCAAGCATCAGCATAGTGTAACTTGATTGGTCAGAACTGTAGCGAATGTAACATCCGCTGCTTCTATTGGCTCTCCTTCTCCTAACGTGTCAGTGAAGTCCGGATGGTGATGGTAACAATAATCCTGCATAAAAACCTGTTAAATAACAATATAATGAAGCCGTAACATCTTGGAAGAGCTTTTGTTTTGAAAAAGTAAAGAAACAATGGAGGTAAGATGAAATAAAGTATCTCTGACTCGGTTTTTAAAGAGCCTGCTAGCTAAAGTTAGCTAGCTGTCACATAGTCAAAGTCCAGCTAACTGAAAAATAAACATTTCGCAAAGCTTAATAAAGAAAATAGTTTGTATTTTCTGTTTTCTGTGAAGCTGTTTAACGTTACATGAGTGCAGTATTTTCTCCCCGTGCAAAATACAGTTACAACAATGTATACGTATATATTTTTAAATTGAAGATTAGTAATGTTTTGACGGTTTTCTCATTTCACCAGAATATTCAAAATGTTCCAATCGACATACAGACCAGCAAACTTTTAGGTAAGACGAATATAAAAATGGTTTGTTCATTCCACCCGTTGCTGATGTACAGTTGTGGAAGAAGTTTTCATATCTAGAATATACTATTAGCCCACTTAAAGTACTCCACTACAAGTAAAAGTTCTCTTTAGTAAAAGTACGCAATTATTATCAGCAGAATGTACTTAAAGTAAAAGTATTGCTTGTGCAGTAAAATGTTCCCTCTCAGTATCACCATTATGATGTTTCTAGTTTATTTTTCCTGCTGCATTAATGTGTACGTTTCATTGTAGCTCCTTTATATCCTGTTGTCTAATTTAATCTACATCAATGCATCATATTCTATACGATCATCAACACACAAAGGAAACACTTCATCCTCCTTCAGTTTATCACAAACATTCAATATCAACACATCTGGAGATACATAGTTTTCAATATTTAAAAAGTACGACATGTACCTCTGAGATGTAGTGGAGTAAAATAAAAAGTTGCAGAAAATAGAAACACTCCAGCAAAGCACAAGTACCTTGAATCTTGTTTGTTTTGTTACCCACCTGACACAGATGAGTCAAATGATGCTAATTCCCTCGTTATCAGTGACGTTGAATCATTCTGTGTCCACAGACTGGCTGCTGGATCGACGTCACTGTAATCTGAAATGGCAGAATGCAGTGAAAGATATCAGGGAGAAGATCAACGCTGCCATTCAGGACATGCCAGAGAACGAGGAGATCAAGCAGCTTCTCTCCGGCTCCTGTAGGTCCATTAGATCTATCATCGCTATATCTATCTCCCCACATTGTGCCTCTATTACTACATTTAAGTCAGAGAGATGAGCAGCCATTTCTCTATCACTTTTGAAGGTATTTCCAGAATCCTCAAAGACTCCTTTAACCAACTGGATAAAAGAATGTCAATATGTACTACATAAAGTACATTATCAGACAGTTATACTTCTACATATGCTTCTTTTCACTATTTTATTTATTTGAATTTACAATAATGCTTTCGTTAAAAACAGACTAATCTGAACTCGACATGTGATGTAAATTAGATAGCTTAGATTAGTTATTGCCTGATCATGGAGTACACGGTCGACTGGACCGTAGAGCTTCTAGCTGGTATTCACGTTAAACTCAAGGTCCTAAAAGCAGTCTGTACAAATATCAGTACAAAATGTAGACACAAGTCAAAGAGTGTTAACGATAAGTCATCTAAAACAGGTTGACAAACTTACTGGTGAGTGGCAGCATGGTCTCAGACAAAGGACTGGATCAGAACACACCCAGCCTTTATATCACCTCCCCTTCTTTAGACTCCTCCCCTTTGCATTGACAGGTGAATCTCTCTCATTCACACTTTAACAAGTATCACAAAACAAGAAACATATGTTTTGTTTTTAGACATAACTTATGTTTCATATTAATTCTGTATGTTGTCTGTCTGCCATTTATACTAAAATATATATATTGTAACACTAAATGGTAAAGAGTCTTTGAGGATACTTGAAATATTATTATTATAATTATTATTATTATTGTTTTGTTTGTATTGATAGACATTCACTACTTCCACTGCTTGAGGATAGTGGAGATACTGAAGGGAACCGAGGCTTCCTCCAAGAACATCTTCGGCAGATATTCATCTCAGAGGATGAAGGTGAGCCGATTGAAACAAGCTGCTATTGTCTGCAGGTCTGACAGAGTTTGTGATTGGTATTTGATTGGTATTTGTCTTTCTGCTCTAAAACTACTAAAGCTTCCCTAAACATTAGATTTGATTTCTGTTTTTGTTGTCACAGGACTGGCAAGAGATCGTGTCCCTTTATGAGACAGATAATTTCTATTTGGGTAAGTGTAATATCTCTTTGTAACATGACAACATTTGTATACACCGTTAGATCATCCCTCTGTGTTTCATAGAGTAGGAGGGTGATCTGCTACTTGTTGTCATTCTGTTTGAAACCAGAAAGTCTATTTTTCTAAACGTGAAACTGTATTTTTGGTTGTTGCAGCTGTTCTGGTTATTCCTGCATCTTTATTATAGGATGTAAGAGAACAGCATCCAGTTATAGAAACTAAATATTTGCATGTATAGACATTTTTCCGAATCTAAAACAAGAGTCTGTTTGTGTGTCCCTAGCGGAGGTGGCCAGCTTGCTGAGTCGCAACGTGAGCTACGAAGGCCCGGCCCTGAGGAAGCAGCTGGCCAAAGCCCAGCAGCTGCAGCAGGAGCTGAGCAGGCGGGAGGTGGAGTGCCAGAGCTCAGCCGCAGACCTAAGGGAGCGCTACTATGCTGCCTGCAAACAGTACGGCATCACGGTAAATACACAAGGTTATTAAAACACACAGACTAGCTGCTCTCTGCGTCGACATTCTTCACACTGTCGCTTGATTTTTGTTTGTTTTTTCCCGCTCTGACAGGGAGAAAATGTGGCTCGTGAGCTTCAGGCTCTGGTCAAAGACTTACCAGCGGTTCTCGAGGAAGTCGGGAAAGATGCGGCGAAGTTAGCGGAGCAAATAAAACTTTATGCTGCTTTCACGAACTTCGTATGTGATTGGTGAGCGAATCATCAAAAATACAGTCCTGTATGTTATGTAAAAAATAATCCTTGTTGTCATAAACGTATACATCCCTAACAGCACGTCTAAAAACACGTTGACTCTTTGTCACATGTGGGTTATCTATAGGTCTGAACCAGTCCTGCCCATGCTGACATTCGCCCAGAAGAGAGGAAACACAACGTTTTACGAGTGGAGAACGGGGAACGTCCCCACGGTCATCGAGAGGCCAGCTGTGGAGGAAGCGCCTCCTGATACACTCACAGAGGATTTGGTTGGTTTTACTGTCTTTATATACAAAGTATTTATCAGGGTCATATAATAGAAATGTCCTGTCACTTTTTCTTTTTTATTAATTGATAAATTATTTTTAAATACATCTTGTTCTGTTGTTTTAGTTCCTCTCATGCAGCAGCTCTGTGCTGCTGTGAGATAATAACAAATACCAGAATAGGTCAAATAAATAGACTAATGTTTCAATCCACCACTGACTTTAATGTTCCTGTATTCTCTTTTTAATGCTGCTTTAGATCGACTGGGGCAACTTTGGCAACACTGCGGACGCTCAGGGTGTAAATTCTGCCATCACAGTTGAGGATGGAATAGACTGGGGCATCAGTCTGGAGCCGAGCATTGAGGTGAGACAGCTGAACAAATCTGCATTTTGACTTTATGTGCACCTTATATTAGTTAACTTTTTAATGTGTAGATATTCAGATGAATTAAGAACAATATTTACAGAAAGAATGTATTAATACTTGGGTTGATCACCTTTTAGAGCGGGCGTTCAAGTACTGAGGCTTACTGGGTCCGGCTCGGGTTCGAGTTCAACTTCATCGGGTTTTGAATCCATTCTTCAGCTTCTTGTATTGGCCAAAAAAATAATCTTTAAAAAAAAGAAAAATAATATATTAATGCCTAGTTTACATTCAGTATCCAACAGGAAAAGAAATTGAAGAAAACTTTGAACATTTTGCTAAAAAATTGTAAATATACAGTTCAAATAGTTAACTAGAAATAATGAATAAATGAATAGTTCGCAAAAAGTAATAAGTAAAAGAACCAAAGTTGTATGAAAACTTTACCAAACTTCAACACAAACATTGACAATTTAACACCAGTATAAACTTTATATAACTAACAGTGTTACACAGTTAAAGATACATTGACGGTCATGACGAGTGGTGTTGATGAAGAGAAAAGGATTTTGGAACTTTAGCTCAAATATACTACTTCCTGTCTGCCTCCCTCAACAGGACACTGGTGCTGCTGGGATTGACTGGGGAGACAGTGAAGCAGCTCCCATAGAAATCGAAATCGTGGACGCGGGCGCAGACTGTAACTACTTTGTTCTTTTTTTTTTTTTTTTACCTGCACAACTTATCACAAGCTCGGCTGTTGACATTTCTGTTTGCTAAAGACATGCGTGTCTCCTTACAGGTCCTGAGGGTGTGGCAAGAGGTGAGGATGCTTTATCTGTCCTGGAGAACTCTCAGTCACGCAGCCAGTTCATCGACGAGCTAACGGAGGTAAACCACTACGGTCATCTAGTGTGAAGTTAACACTTGAGAGACCGTGCATCCACTCGAGCTCTGTATGTGGTACTGTCGTCAGAATTGTGATCATAGTCCTAAAACTAGCTTTTAAAAGCCACTGTGTGTTACCTGCTGATAGGTTAGACCAGCTGGTGAACATAGTGGAGCTTTGAGCTTTGAGCTTCTAAAGAGACAGATATATCCCTCAATAGTTGACAAAACACAACAAAAAGTGTGTGTTTATCACAAATATGAGTTCAAGAAAGTCACAGTATTTGTTTTAACTTGCAGTGAATATTGTGTAGGTTTCCACAAAAAAGTATACTAAATTGTACTATTTTTGGATAGTATTTGGAGCAGATCATCAGTCAGATTTACACCTAACATGTGACACTGATTTCATGTGTTTGTTCAGCTGGAAACGTTCTTAACGCAGCGCGTGAGTGAGATGGGAGAGGTGGGAGACGTAGTGGCCATGAGCCAGTTCCAGATGGCCCCCTCCGTCATCCAAGGCCAATCCCGACAACACGTCCAGGAGATGCTGTCGGAGGTGCAGGACCTCATGGGTCGCCTCACCTCCCTCCGGATGCAGCACCTGTTCATGATCCAGGCCTCGCCGCGGTATGCTGCCACGCCTCGCCCTCTTATTGTCACTTTCAGTCGGCGTAAATCGGCATTCTCTCATTGGGTTTAATGTGTGAAATGTGTTGTGTAGGTATGTTGAGCGTGTGTCAGAGGTGCTGAGGCAGAAGCTGAAGCAGGCAGACATTCTGGTGCTGAAAGGTGCCACGATGGTCGAGAAGAGACAGGAAGCCCTGGAGGAACAGTCCAGACTGGAGCCTCGTGTCGACCTGCTGGCAGGATGCACCCGGGAACTCCAGAAAATGGTATTGGTTTACCAGTTCAGTTTATTTATGTTCACAGGGTCGGTGGTTCCCCAGCTCCCTAGAAAGAGAAGGAGAGAAGGTTGTTTGATTTTTCTCACAGTAAACATTTGTCATAAGATCATTATATATATATATATATGTTGTTATACACTGAGAATTATGCAGTTACGGATTATTTTCCAGGAATACATATTGCCCAGAGGGCTCATATTAATATACATCTGAGTAATTGACATGTATTATTGTATTATTGCCAGTAATTGTGATTGTTTGTTTTTGCAGATTGAAGCCGACATTTCAAAGCGATACCACAAAAGGCCTGTCAACCTAATGGGGGTTAATATATAGTGACAAATCACACACGTCACAATAAAAGTGGTATTTATGTTGAAGTCTTGTGTGTTCTTTACATTTTCTGGATCAACATTGGGTGAAAAACAAGAAATATTTGCGGATGCCTGTGAAAACAATTTATCCATTTATGAATGTATCCACTGTATGCTTTGTTAAACTTGTTTTTACTGCATTGATCTTTGTATTTTATTTAATATCAACTTCTTTTTTACCTGATTGGAATATGAAATAGTAATAAAACAAATTAAGTACCTGTATATTAAATAAAGTAAGTAATAAAATATCAACACATGTTAAGGGTGGATACAAATAAAGCATGTGCATATAAAGGTTTCTTATCCTGCTTAAGGTGGATCATATGCACACATTTCTTATTTTAAACAATGTAGTAACCAAATTTAAAAATGAATAATTAAAAATATGGGAAAGATTTAGAAAATGTGCACCACTACAATCTACCAAATATAACTAGTAGATTGGCAATAACTTCATACAGTTTAAAATACAATTTCTGGCTTCTAACTTTATTACATATTGGTTTTAAAATAATTATCCAGTTTTCTATAGATTAGAATTATAAAACATTTATAAAATGTAAAGTATTTCTCTGAATTTGTATGGAATAAAATAATATTGAAGAAGCTGTTCTTTTGCCACATATCTTATACATTGATATTATCTTATCTTATTGGTCAGTGGTGGTTGGTAATTATGTACATATACTCAAGTACTGTACTTGAGGACACGTTTGAGGTACTTCTATTTGCTTTTTATACTACTTTATTTTTCTACTATGTTACATTTCAAGGAGAAATGTACTTTTTACACCATTACATTTGCAGATTGATGCAACAAAACTAATACAACAAAACTAATAAATTATGATATAGCACTAAAGGTTAAGCTATTCAACCATATGTAAATAATTATAACTAGCTCCATATTTACCAGCTGCTTTATTAAAGTGATGAACACATTAATGCATAAATAATTATAATCTAATATGATATATATTATTTTGAAACAGGCCATTCTGTATAATGGGTACTTTTGGTACTTTTAGTATATTTTGATACTCGTACTTTTGTTCTTTTACTTAAGTAAGATTTAGAATGCAGTACTTTTACTTGTAACAGAGTACCACTACACTGTAATATCTGAATACTTCTACCACCACTGCTATAACCGAATCATAAAACATTTGTAAAATTGTAAAATTTATTTTGAATAAAAGAGAAGTTGTTTTTTGCCACTAAATGTATTTTTTGAATGTGATTATATTGGTATAAATGTGTAATATTATCAGCGGGGGATTTTTCAGGGTGATGAAAGCTTGCTACTAGAATGTTCTGCGCATGCGCTGTGTGAAAGCGTGTTTTGGTGTCAAGCAGTGCTCGATGCTAGGCTAGCCGGGGCCAGCTAGCCATTTTGCAAGTCATGGTGGGCCAATTCAATGAGGAAAGGCTGGAGAGACGCTACATCGGGCAACACTGTGGAGCTTTTAATGAAACAGGACTTGATTGCTGTTCTTAGGAGGTAGTGAATCTTCTTCTTTTGGGCATGAATGAAGACACATGCGTGAGTATTAAATCAATTAACTACTGTAATAATGTGTTAGCCGACACATAGATTACAGTGATTCATGGCGTGAGATAACGTTAGCATACACGTAGATAAATAAGTAGTATTTATGGATACAGGAGCATGTCTTTGTACATGTCATAAGTTACTTTTAAAAGTAGTTGAATGCTTAAGGTAGCTAGCTAGGTAAACTAGCTTACAAGGCTAATCACTGTGTTGGCTCTGAGCTCCAATTGTAACACAGCGTTTAGTTAAGCCCCGCCCACTCGCCATCTCTATTGGTCGTGCCTTTCTGGAGTCATGTGTCGTCACCGCGCTTGAGGCCTGCGAGTGGCCTCGCGATCTGTCCATCACCTTTTTCACCACTTGTTGCTAGGGAGATTGTTTGATGCTAAAGCCATAATACCAGTAGCGGTACCTGTCACTTTTTAAAGGGGTAAACAGAGATGTGAGCTAACCAACCTAATGTGGCAACACGCTATATATATATAACGTTATATATATGTGTAACAAGGTGGTTATACACGTGTGTAATAGCAAGTAGCACAAGCTAGCTAACGGCTAACGTCATAAGGACGAAGATAGGCGCAGCTGTGCGAGAGGAGGGAGGGTTAAATACCACAGAAGAAGACGCTGTCGAGCCTTCCATTCACCTTCAGCTGCGCCCACACGAAGAAGTAGTGTGTCCTGTGAAGGGTGGGGTGATGTGAAAGCTCTGTGTTCACCATCTCTTGGCTGCTGATTTTAAAATTGTTTTCCAATGCATTGTGCCGACATCACTTCTCTACACTTTTTGGGAGGATGGAGTGGTTGCAGTGGGCTAGCAAGTCCTGATTTATTTTGTTTATTTGTGTGTCATTAACATGGGTTTAATGCAAATGTAGGAAAGGTAAGACTTGTGTCTCTTAGCTCTGATTGTAATGGTGAACTAATGTGGTTTTAAAGTGGAGCAATAACATGTAATTTCTCACTTTTTGTCAGGAATGGGAAGATGAGAACCTAATGAAGAAGAAAGCTTTGAGCACAAACTGGACTCTGTCAGAGTGGAAACCCCATCTTGGATCCTACATGCCTTTTAAACACACTGCATCCTGTTGAAGACCCTCTCCCCCTTCTTTAATTAAACACTTTTTTTTTATGCTCATGTATCCGTCTCGGTCTTCTAGTACGAGTACAGAAGCTAGTTGGCCCCGTTTTTGTTTTTATTTTTTACTTTCACCTTTTGTTCCTTTGTAAAGAAATGCTTTACCTGAAAAAATACTTCACAGAGGGCCTGATTCAGTTCACCATCCTTCTGAGTCTCATTGGGGTGCGGGTGGATGTTGACACCTATCTAAGCAATCAGCTGCCCCCACTGAGAGAGATCATCCTGGGCCCTAGCTCAGCCTACACCCAGACACAGTTTCACAACCTGCGCAACACCCTGGACGGCAATGGCATCCATCCAAAGAGCGTGGACCTGGACCAATTCTTTACCACTCGGCGACTGCTGAACCAGGTGCGCCAACTGGATCGCCTCTCTGTGCCCAGTACGGAGCTCAACACCTGGCTGGTGCATCGCGACTCTGAGACTGTGGTGTCCACCAGCAGCCAGTCCAGCCCCAGCATCACCCTGGACAATGGGGGTGGCCTAGAGGACGTCAACAACCCTGACGCCACCCCGGCCATGAGGGGAGGAAGCGGAGCACCTGAATCCACGTACAACCTGAACGCAGCGGACAACAGCCTGGGAGCTGTGGCCCCAGAGGGAAACCAGGAGCAGGGCAGCAGGGACGGCAATGACGACCTCACCAAAGAGGTACCGCAGCTTGTTTCTTGTACTATGGGCAGCACCTGTGAGAAGGAGGGAGACATACAACTCCTTTTTACAGGTGCTTGTTGTCACCACATTCACCTGCTGTCTCACAAACTAACAGGCAAACCGGATTTAGATCATGTATTAACGTTCAAAGTAATTTGTGTGAGCTTGGTTGTACCTTTAGTAAGATTTAGTGGTAAACTAATCTTCCACGTAGACACAGATGTTAGAAGAAGTAAGTTTTATATATTCAGATACCAACATTTTACACCTAAAATACCGTAAAAACAACTTAATCAGTCATTCCTAACTACTAAAAACAATCAAACATACTCAGTTTAAATGGCTTCACCAATATCGTTCATGGTCCACAGCTCTGGTCTATAATCAGTGTCAGATGTTGTCAGCAAAACCAGTTGAGTTATATTAATGAGAGCTGGGATTCTTGTCATGAGTGCAACTTTTAAATCCACAGCGAACGGCCATCTAACTTTAATTTACGCTCTTAAAATGGCACAAAAAAATAATGATAACAATTCTGTTTTGTACATTTACTTGTTACATTTTAATAACATTTCTGTGTGTGATTCTTTGTTGTTACTGTTTGGTTCTTTGAGAAAACTTGCAGCACATAATGTGTCACACAATGAGGTCACACAAAGACATTGTAGATTTCTATCTGATCACATGATGACCACCATGTCAAAGGCTTTAATCATGGTTGCATCAACTGACTACATTTCTGTGACGTGATCTGCCAAAATTACCCACACTTATGAAACGATGAGCCAAACTGCTTGTATAAGAGATAAACAGTATAAGTACTAGTTTATTATCATAAATAACACATGTTCCTTTATACCTCGCTACAGTATTAGTTCAATACATTGAATGCCTACACCATACCTGGTTATTAAAGTAACTTTTCTCTACACAGGGCCATTTTTCAATGGTTGCTATGTATTCTTTTGCAGGACATTGACTTGATAGACATCCTGTGGAGGCAGGACATCGACCTCGGTGCAGGAAGAGAAGTGTTCAACTACAGCAACCGTCAGAAGGAGAGCGAGGAGGAGAAGCCCAACCCGCACGAGAACAAAGACGGGAACGAGGAGCAAGAGAGCTGGAGGAATGGAGTGAACTTGCAAGGTGCTCAGCCGGTGGACGGGGAGACCGGAGAGAGTATTCCAGAGCAGGTTAGTAGACTAACTGGATCTCTGTGTGCTAGTGTTTCATCCGGAGGGGAGGTGGTACATTTAGCTCTCCTAATGGTACATTAACAGAAAAAAGAAACGTGGGAGCTGCACAGTGGCGATAAAGGGCAATTCTGTCGGCTGAATACGAGTTCATATTTGTCTGGAGACATTTCCACTTAGTCTCTTTCACTGTTCGCCTTGTGCGTTGATAAACGATGTTCATCTTTGAAATTGCTCAGTTTGAATTTAAGGGTTTCATCTCATTGTTGTCTCAATGAGTTAACTCTGACAGTGGAGGCAGAGATCAAGCAAACCTAGCTGCTGCTATTATGAAGTAAATCACATTTATTATGAAGTAAATGTGATTTACTTCTGGGCTTAACACCCAAGAGAATTGTCCATTGGTTCAGTCTACACTCACAATCGTGAGCTCTCATGACGTGTAAATTTAATCTTCATCAACCTCCAATGGACACAAGTGCAGCTCATCCACTGCTGACGTTTTTCTGAATACAGAAAACAAAAAAAAAATATTTTTTGTTGTTGTTTATTAGTCAGAATGCTCTGATTTGACCACAGTAGCTGATAAAGTACACAGTAAAGTCTGCATTGGATAGGATGTAAAGACTCTGTGTCTGAATCTGAATCTTCAGAGGTACTTCCCTCGAGCTCTATTAAAACGTAGCGACCAGGTGCAAGATCGTAAGCAAGAATCCAAAAGGAAAGCTAAGGAAACGTCGGACACGGCGCTGAAACAACCTACAAATTAAGCGATCAAAACGCGGAGACAAAAATGTTCCAAAAAGAGAGTGAATATCTGGAGTTGGCTTTCGTCCGCTGGCGAGTACAGTAACCCTCGTTGAGCCGGGGCCAACTTTCTCTCTTTCTTACTGTATTGACGTCACACAATGAGTAATAAGTAGACACAGGTGGCTGGTCTCAGTGTGTTTGGACCGCTGGATATGGAATGGTTAACAAAAGCTAACAAAATGAAGTACTAACACAGCTTAAGAACCTGCAGTCTGCAATCTACAACTGCAGCTATCCGGAAGAAGGGAGTAGCGAAGGATTCACTAAAAGTTTTTAGTTCCATTCACCATCGTGGTCGTTCGTATTGGGCTAATTGGTCACAACAGAATCTCTTGTGTTGTTGTTGTTGTTCAGCTCCCAGGTCTTGGCTCACAGACTTCGCTGTCTCTACAAGAATGCTTGAGGCTATTGGAGGCCACGTTCCCGTTTGGAGAAGAATCTGAGGTAAAAGAAAATAAATACAAACCTGCTACACATGCATTGCAAGTATTGTTTTTTTGTTACAATGTCTTTGTGATGTTTTTAAATAGTTTCCAGCCCCGGTTGTTGCCCCAGAAATCGTTTCCAATGAAGAAGTTCCCTCCACGTCTCAGGGTCTTTCTCTGGCACCACAGCTGCCCCCCGCGGAGCCTCAGTTAGACCTGGAGCAGCAGTGGCAAGACATCATGGCCATCATGGAGCTACAAGTACGTCTACTTTCTAACTGCATCATTGCAACCATAAAAAGTAGATTTTGTCGCACAAACGTATGCTTTTTAATTTGAGAGAAGAGTGTATATTTAACAAAATCTTTCCGCTCAAAGGCAATGGAAGTGAACAACTCTTCGCCACACAGCAACTCCAGCAGTGACAGTGGCACGAGTGGGACAACGGAGTCGAGCGCCGCGGGAAACTTTGGACTCTCCGCTGTTCCGACACCCGTGAACCAGGACGTCAGCCTCCATCAGGCCTCCCTCCCCAGCTGCAGCCAGGACTTCCCCCAGGTGTTCAATCCCCAGTTGGACTCTACTAGCATCACCCCAAGAACCACCATGCTCAGACTTTCCTCCAGCAACTCCAGCAACATCAACTCCACGTTCGGAGCCACTAACCTGACGGGCATCTTTCTCCCGCCACACATTAACAGCTCTAGTACCAACATCACGTCCACGCCCATCCTGCCCGACCCATTCAGCAACCTGCTGGAGGAGTCCATGCTCGACGAGATCAGCCTACTGGACCTCGCCATGGAGGAGGGCTTCAGCCAGGCCCAGGCGTCTCAGTTGGAGGATGAGCTCGACTCTGACTCCGGTCTTTCCCTGGACTCCAGCCACAGCCCGGCCTCCCCGAGCAGCTCCGAGACGTCGTGCTCCTCGGCGGCGTCTTCGTCCTCGACGTCGGCCACCTTCTCCGAGGAGGGAGCTGTGGGGTACAGCACCGACTCGGAGGTTGCTACCGCGGAAACGGAGGAAGGTGCTGTCGGTGGTTACCAGCCTGGGTTCAGTAAGCTCTGCCGTATGAGCTACCAGGACCCCTCCCAGTTCCACGGCCTCCCTCAGCTCGGCAGCATCGGCCACAATCACACGTACAACCTGCCGCTTTCCTCCGCGTTCGCCGAGCATCCGGAGCTCCCCCTTTCTGCTGGCAAGAAGAGCGTCCGCGACAAACACTCAAAGCTTCAGCCTGCTCAGGATTTGCTCGACAAGCACGCGAGTCGCGACGAACGGCGAGCCCGGTCCATGAAGATCCCCTTCTCCAACGAGAAGATCATCAACCTGCCCGTGGAGGAGTTCAACGAGCTCCTGGCCAAGCACCACCTGAGCGAAGGCCAGCTGGCACTCATCCGCGACATCCGCAGGCGCGGCAAGAACAAGATGGCGGCCCAGAACTGCCGCAAGCGCAAGCTGGACACCATCATCAACCTGGAGCAGGGCGTCCACGACCTGAGGCGCGACAAGGCCCGCCTGCTGAAGGAGAAGATGGAGTTCATCCGCTCCATCCGGCAGATGAAGCAGAAGATGCAGAGTCTGTACCAGGAGGTGTTCACTCAGCTCCGGGACGAGGAGGGCCGGCCCTACCCCCCCAGCGAGTACTCGCTCCAGTACAGCGCCGACGGCAGCGTGCTCATCATGCCCCGCGGCGTGACCACCGCCGAGCAGAACCGGAAGCCCGAGAAAAAACAAAAAGACAAAAAGAAGTGAGGGGGGTGGGGCGGGGGGCAAACTGCTGTTTATTCTATCACTTTGCTAAATCAATAAGAAAGATTTCTGCAGATGCGAGAGAGATGTCCTTTTTTCCTTTAAGAAGATTCTGGTGAGTAGAGTTGTTGACTACTCTTCCTGCGTTAGTTTCTCCCCTTTCATTCTCTTCCTACATTCTTTTCCCCCCTGGAAACAACTTTGAAGCAGAAGTAGCTCCTCGTTTGAGTACTGATATTTCATTATTTAGACGGGGCGGGGGAAACAATAAGCGAGGAGACGAGGGACGTGAAAGGACATAAAAATGAGCTGTTAAGAGAAGGGGAAAAAAAATGAGCCGCTCTTGATCCTTTTGCACCGAAACCGCTGAGGACGGAGAAGGTTTGTCGGGTGAAGCGAGTGGACTCGTCTGGAGTAAAAGAACACTGTCGACAAGGACGGTTGGAGTACCTATGCACCGGAGGTTTTAAAGGACAGACCACATCCCACCCTGGAGACTTTTACTGATGTTTGTCACGTTTAAGTTGCATCTACGGTTGTGAGAGTTCAGTTTACCAAAGGCTAAGAGGAAGTCCATCGTCTTTAGGGTGCCATTAACACCTTTACTAACCAAAGGTCGTGTGGTGCACTTGATCATCTTAAACATGCTCAAAAACACTGGACTCCAATTCTGTCGGTTTCTGTGTCGCAAAATCCAGTTTTTTTGGAGTCGGTCTGAGCTCAGAGAGGCCCTGAAGAGAGCGACGGATGGACGGAGGAGGTGTGAGACCAGAGAGAGAGTTCCCGGGCTGGCCGCTGCTAAAAAAAAAAAAAGAGGCCTGGAGGTGAAGTCCTGCAAGAGGAGCAGATGGATGTCTTAGGGAGGAGGCACACTGCATTGCAAAATGTATCAACTTCCTTATAAATTATACATAGCACTGTAATTTGTCTTTTAAAAGGCTTGGCTATATGCATTTTGCCGTGTCTGTCGCTGTTCCTTCGCTGCAGGTTTAAATGCGGGAGCTGTGTTAAGAAGGCTCTTATTAACTGTTCATAATCTGTAGTATAAGCAAGGTTATAAGTCACATCAGCTTTATGTAAAACTCTACACTCTGTTTTTATTTAAATTGTCACGCTGAGCCTGTCACCGTAAAGAGGAAGCTGCTGGGACGGCCACAGGTTCAGGCCGTCACAGTCACAGTTTATGCATCATTTGGCGTTTTTCTTTCTCCTCTTGGACGCCTCGTTTTCAGCACTAACTTCAAACAGGCTCAGTTGTCTCTGGTGTAGCCAAATCCCGTTTATTTAACTTATTTGCCAACGTTCCCCAACTGAAAGCCACTTGAGGTCATTTCTTTTTTTAAACTGCTGTGAAGCCCGAGGTGTTGGCTTAAATATTATGAGTCCTATGTTTGTTTTCTTTGTGTTAACAAAGTGAGCCAAGTTGTTAAATGAGATTTAAAAATTGTTTGAATGCGTGAAATGACGGTGCGTGTTGTGGCCACTTTGATTTGAAATGCCTTTATTTCACCATCTCATCGTCTCACTTTAAATGTTCTGAGAACCGGAGGAAGACGTTCTCAGAGTAGAAGTGCTATTACTCGTCTATCTGAATGAAGTTGTGTCAGTACGTGTGTAACATCGCCCTCTTCTTAAAACAGAAAAATCAAATCAAATAGGTGAGTTAGGCTAGAACATTTACAAGAGCAGAACAGATGATGTCCAAAAAATAGTTCTTGAAAAGGAGAAACGTCCTCATTAAATGTGATGTTCAGGCATGAAACTCTGGTTAACATTGACACCAACTATCTAGTACTGCTACTACTTAGTGCACTTTTCTTTTCGTCGGTCTTGTTCTGTAAATATTTTCATGTTTGTGTTCGTCATGATTTATGTAGTTTGTCAAACGTCTCCGTGACGGTCTCACCCTCTGCTTTCAGTTTGGATGTAGTTTCCTTCTTGTTTTCAGATATTTGCCGGCAATCAAGAATTGTTTTTATTGATTAATAAAGTGTTTTTATTTTCACCCGGGACTCTTTGTGTTCTAGTTGTCATGAATGGTGTTGGTCATACCGTACAACTTGGGGCTCCACATTTTAATTCACAGAAATGATCCCAATGATTCGTAAACTAAAGAAACGAGGCGACAAAGCTTCAACGAATAGTCAATTTGCAGAAAAGGAATCGTCCAGTACTTTGGTTATCAATCATTTTTCTCGGAATAAATACCAAACATTTGTTGTCAGGTTTAAAAGTGACAATTTTCTGCTTTTTCTCTTGAGTAAATTTCATATTTTTTGAATGTTGGTGGAACAAAACAAGAGATTTGATGACACTGTCGTTAGTTGCAGCCCTGCAGATAATCTGGCGATATTTAATTATAAGATAATCCTTTATTAGTCCCGCAGTGGGGATATTTACAGGATCACAGCAGCAAAGCGGACAGTGCAAACAAGGTACATGGTAAAAAAACAAGAGCAGCAAGTTAAAGTGAAAACAGCAAAAATAGCAAAGTAACAAAACGAGTGGTTTATTCTCCAAAACCAACAAGCAAGATGTGACCATGAAGAAGTCCACAAAGAACACCTATCGGTAAATGAATCAGGGTTCGTAACCGTACACCAAACAGCTGAGATGGACAGTTTTGACCTCAAAAGCACCAATGAACACAATGTTTAAAAAAAGGCACTCTAATGAAATAGAAACATCACGTCACTGATACGATGTCACAGCAGGACGACGGATCTCTGGACCAAACGTTGAGAGAAACGGATACTGAAGAGGCCAAGAGAGTCGATACTGAGAACTGAACGCTGCGTTTTACATTCCAGTTGAAGCATATATACAGTTAGATTACATCCAGATAGAAGCAGAACCAAATGAGTGATACTACACCAAGAACAATGAGTCCAAAGGTGTCTTGCTCGTCTCTGCCGTCCCGTCCCCGACCCTCCAAAACCCCTCTGGAAAAGTACAATGAAGTTCAAAACTACAGCTTCTTTCTTGTGTTAGTTTTTCTCGTCTTTTTTCTCGTCTTCTGTCGGATACGAGTGCCAAGTGAGTCTCTCCTCATAGAACGAGATGACCACCTGAGGACACTTCACGTTGGCCTCCTTCGCCGGCACCAGGTCAGCTTCATCAGAGTTTTTCCTGAGGAAAAAAAACATTTACAGACAAATATTCAATGACACATCCAGATGTTAGGCTGCATACGAACCATTTCATGAGGAACATGAGTTCTCCGGTGGAATCTGTGGCGCCAATGATCCTCTCTGGATCCAGCCCTCGAGCAAAGCCCCGGAGCTTCTCTGTCTGAGGATCAAACAACAAAACAACTTCAATCAAGCACTAAACGTTTCAGCACGTCCAAAACCCCAAAGACGTTGAGTTTACTGTCACGTGAGACGGAGAAAAGCAACGTTTGGAAGCTACCAGCAGATGTTTGACCATTACTGAAATCATTATTAATAATTACTAAAACTCAAAGCTGCAGATTAGTTCTCTGTCGATCTACTTAAACTTCAACTCTAAAATATTGTTCCAAAATGCAAAGTTAAATATTGTTGTCTTGTGTTGACAATTGTGGACCCAAAGCAGACTCTCCAGAGAAAGTCCACATGAGCCCCCTTGTGGACTTGATTGGGGATCTGAACATCACCAGCGACTCTCAGACTTTCTGGGAACAAGTCTGCAAGAGACTGTCCCCAGATATGTCGTCAAGAATAAGTCTGTCTTTGGTTACCACGTGACAAAAGCAAAGAGTCGGTGACTTACGTCGTCTTTCTTCTTCTTCGTTTTACTCTCGTCTCCTTCTGCGTCTCCGGCCGCCTTCCTCTTCCCGTCGTGAGCAGATTTCTGGGACTGCAGGAACTCTGCGATCAGATCCGGACAGTCCAGGTTGTCGTCTGGCTCCCACGTGTTGTCTTCTCTGCAGACGCAAGTACATAGAAATACACACTGAGAAATGGTTCTTAATTAATGTTTGAGTCATTGGATGGCAGAAATAAAAAAAAAAAACTGCCATGATCTGGGTGTGGGGTAGTTAGCTACCAGCTGACTGAGATTATAGGATATATATATATATATATATAGATAGTAAAAAAAGATGATTTTATAGATCATCACAGAAAAGATCCTGGAATATGATCTGTAAAAAAGAGTAGGAACCCTGATTCCATTGTTATGCTGTTTAAATGTACAATTTGTTCACATTTTCCAAAAATCGGTTCCTCAAAGAACCATTTCTTCCTTGGAAGAACCATTTTTAGCTAAAGAACCATTTGAAAAGGGTTCTTTATGGAACCATTTGGGTCCATAGAGAACCTTTTTGAAAACTGCTCTTTAGAGAACCTTTTTTTCTTTAGGTTCTTCAAAGAACCAGCCATGGTGCCTCAAAGAAACATTTTGAAGGTTCTTTGAGGCACCTTTGTGGGTTCTTTAAAGAACTGTTTCCCCTGGACTGAAAGGTTCTTTGTGGAACCAGAAAGGGTTCTCCTATGGCATCACTCACCGAAGAACCATTTCCGGGTTCCAGATGTCATCTTTATTGTTCTGTGTGTACAGTGTTTCATTAATAACTTGTACCGGTGATATGCCGTGTGAATCGGATGATGACGGTAAGAGACACTCACCCAGAGAAGCCTTTCCACTTGAGGAGATACTCTACTCTCCCCTTCACCACCCGCCGATTCAGCACCCTTTCCACCACGTATTCTTCCTCCTCCTCCTCTTCCTCCGCCACTTCCTCTGGTTTCTTGTCCTTCTTCTCCACTGTGGTCATTTTGCTCTCAGGCTCTGAAGGGTCAGAATACAGCAGATAGTTACTGATCCTGAAGACAAGCCGTCCTTTATAACGGCCGCCGAGCCTGGAAAAC